>NW_020954580.1:25556487-25830659 GCF_900497805.2 Vombatus ursinus | reverse complement strand
TGTGTGTGTGTGTGTGTGTGTGTGTGTGTGTGTGTGTGTGTGTGTGTCCTTTTGAAGAAAAGACTTGAGCAGTGGGGTTAGGAGAAACCAGAGGATAAAGGTGAGATGTACTAATTCAGAGGAAGACACAGGCCTGGTTAACTGGTGTCTCCAGGCTTGCTGCCCACTTTGCTCACATTCCAAAAAAACTCTTTGTGAATGGAGGGGTAGAGGACACCAAGCCAGAGTTATCTGCTACTTTGTGGTCAAACCTTTTCTTTGTATGGGGATGAAGTATCTTGGTATACTAAGTCATAGGACCTACTCAACAGATAGATCCCTGAGAAAGAAGAAATCCAGGGAGACTGATGAAAGAAGTCACCTAGAAATATGGAGGGACACTGAGACTCATTTGCACTCAAACAAGAATGCTTCATTTACTGATTCTTCCCATGCCTAGTCAACACTTTAAAAACTTTCCTCGAAAGCTATGTCCCTAATGTCAGAGGCAACAGCACACTGGCACTCAGAGCAATCCTCTTTAATTAGGGTTGGCTTACAGAGGGTAATTGTTTAACCGGAGTGTCTGCAATCACAAGAAAGCTTTGGCTTTAATTTCTAAAGGGAGGCAGCGGCTTGTCTCTGCTTGAAAGAATCCCAGGTTACTGAGTAATAGCCATAATAAGATTGAGAATGAAGGTGACCTATAGAAGCATGGTAAATACATGATTTTCTCTGCTCAGCAAGTGAATTTTGATTATAACTCAGTACTTGCCTCAGGTCCTAAGATACTGTTAGCATTCTCAAGAAAGCCCAGGGAACAACAAAGTGCAAAATGTTTCCACAAAGAAAAACATTGGCTTCCCAACCCTATTTCCAGCCACATTTAACCCAGAAAATTGAAACCAAGGTTGCAATCTATGTGTCCTTGATCACAATTACATGGATTAACCTTTCATACAAAAAAAAAAGGGTTGGGGGTGGGAGAGAGAAGATCAATAGCCATTCTTTGGTCAACAATTTTTTTTAAATTTTATTTCTTAACTGTAATGGGCTCCTAAGTCTCTATAGCTAATAGGCTGTTTCCTTATTCTATAGAAAAGAAAATTTAGAATGGGGAATCTCCTTTGTGGACACACGGACTATTAATGCAAGAGATCTCTGTTTCCTATTGCTTGGCTAGTTAACTACTCTGTTGGAGTGTTTTTTTACCCCCCAGAAGAGATCTGTGAAAGATGAAGGGGACTCAAGAAACCTGGGCTCTCCTCACTCCTATGGACTGCAGATATACCAGAGAGGGGGCAGCAACAGCATGAGCTGTAACCGTGTGTCTAGCTCTGCTACAGCCCTTTCCCCACTGCAAGCGTGCTTGTTTGTCATGCTGCAGGCACCCTTAACAGATCACCCAGCTTGCTCTGTTTACCTATTGTGAGGGCTGTTTGAGCAAAATCCCCAAATGGTTTTGTGTGGCAAATGAAAAGCAAGAAGAAGAAAGCATTGGGAAAATGAGTCATATTCAGTGACTAAGATATATGCTGCTTTTGTAAAAAGAATTATTTCTTATACGACTTTTCTGTTGAAGAGGTATCATTGTGTAGTGCATAGGGAATTGTCCTCTCATTCAGGAAACCCAGAATTCAAATTCCACCTCTGATGCAGAATGGCCAAAGGTTATGTGACCCTGGGCTAGTTACTTGTCTCTGGCAACTCTCAAAGACTGTAAGTTGCAGAACAGATGTTGACGTGCATTGGTAGAGGGAGCTTCCTCACCGAGAGTTCTTCACACTAACAAAATCACAGGTCCAGTCCAAAATGAAAAAAAAAAAGCCTAAAGACTTTAAGTGACAGGTTTAGGACTTCCTTTAGAATAGGATCAGGGCTGCTGTTTCACAATTAGACACTTCTCATTTATCTGGAAACCTTTCACATATCACTTCCTCCTTTCAAGCCATTAACAAGGGTATCTTTTCATATCAACTTTAACCTCTTAGGTTATAAATCTAAAAAATGTATTGAGCCACCAAGTAAAAGCTATTTTGATAAAACATTTAAAAAGATAAAACATTTTTTTAAAAATCAAAATAATAAATGGTCCTTTCCTCCCTGCAAAGAAGTATAATTATTAATGGAACTGTAAATATGGCCTCAGAAATGGCCATGAAATACAATATGAAAAGATATCCTATACAAACACACTGCTGAAACTCACTGAGAGTAAATTTCATTTTTAAGAATAAGTCATTAAGAAAAACATATTTCTGAATGGGGTTAGGAAGAGGGACATGTTTTTCAGGCAGAGATGAAAACCCAAATTTAGTCACCTGCTCAAAGATAAAGACCCATTGGGCAGCTAGGTGGCGCAGTGGATAGAGCACCGGCCCTGAAGTCAAGAGGACCTGAGTTCAAATCCGACCTCAGACCAAACACTTGACACTTACTAGCTGTGTGACCCTGGGCAAGTCACTTAACCCCAATCGCCTTAAAAAAAAAAAGATAAATACCCAGCACCTGGGACAGGTCCTTCCCATAGCTGCAGAGCATACAACTTCCTGGGGAGAAGTAACCCTGCGGTATCTTGACCCTAGGATGTAGGTGACTGTCTTTCCTAGAGACTCCTAGAAAGTTCAAGGCTAGGTTGATGGCCCCTACACTTTAGCACTGATTCACAAGATCCACATTGTCTAGCAGAAGCTTAAGGATTTCCTGGTGATGAAAAATAAGCCAATGGCAGCTCCCCCAGGTGATCAGAGGAGAGTTTGGGAGAATGACATAGCTATCCTATCTGAGGATGCCCATACATTTTCCTGATACAGCCTCTCTTCTCAAGCAGGATTTAAGAATAGGGAGTGCAAGTGAGTGCCGCCCCCCCACCCCATCCCCCCACCCCCGGCAGGCGTGAAAAGGGAACAAGTCCTTAAGAATCTATCTTACATTTTATAGCACATTCAGAGAACATTTAGCATACTCAGAGATATTCAGCATGTTCATATTCATCCTGTTCTTCTCCTCTCTCAACATCCTCTCAGCCAAGCTACTAGTACTTTATCTCCCCATTGATCATATCTGTAGGAATCCATCAGTGGTTTCCCTTTAACCTGACTGCTCTCTAACGGAGACACTAACTCGCTGGATCTGGAGCAGCTGCAGCTCCAAGATTCTCAGTAGAGAGGCCATAGCAAGCACAAGCAACATGGACCAAAGTGTTTTAAGGCAGCAAAATAAAGATAGGCTTCCTACTCATCAGACAAACCTCTTTCCTTCCTTTCTTTCCCTCTCTCTTGGCCCCAGGGCTGAAGCGCAGCTAGCCCACAGGGTCCAGACTAGCAAACCAAAAGCAATTACCCGTCTAAGGGTAAGGGTAAACAAGTTGCAAAAGAGAACTCTCCCTCTTCTCTCTCTGCTATCCCCCGCCCCCTGAAGTCTACTCACCAGCCACATCGCTCACTTTGGCACCAGCCAGACGGAGCTTCCAGCCTCCATGTGGTTAGTGCTTCTCCAAACACATTGGAACAGATTGTCATTTCTCTAACTTTTCAAATCATTTCTCCTGAACATTTGTCCCATGAATATTCGTGACAGAAGGATAAGAAAAGGGGACAGGCACCCTTGTTCTTTCCACCCCAGTCCCACTTGGATGCCTTTTATGAAAAGGAATGAGAATACATCCCGGTTACCTTTCTTTTCTTGAGAGCTGAGCAAACAAAACAACCACAAAATATCTCCAAGCTCCCTGCACAGAGAGAGAAGGAGAGACAGAGACAGAGAGAGAGAGAGAGAGAGAGAGAGAGAGAGAGAGAGAGAGAATTGGCTCCAACCCCGTGCAAATGTCTGCAAAACCATGCACTCGAACCCAAGCTGGGTGAGATTCAGACCGAGAGAGCAGCTCACCTTTAGGTTCCGCGTTGGGTTTACAACACACACAAGTTGCCCGGCAGCTGAGAAGACCCTCTTCGCCTTGTAGTGCTGAAACCTGAGATGAATGAGATCTAACACAGCCCCAAAACACTGGGTGAAGAAAAGCATCACAACTTTTTGGGGTGGGAGGGTTTGTTGGTAGAGGAAAACAGCGGAGGAGATTGTCAGTCCTTGAGCTGTGCTGGAAAGAGTGCAGCCCTTGGAAAAACTACTCTCCGGCACGGCTTAGCATGCCTTCATATTCATCATCAAAATAAGACGGTTAGAATCTTGCAGCAGTGGGTCGGCCAATCAAAAGGACAGAAATGTTATCCTTGAGGTGCAGAGACAGCCAATAACAAATGCCTCCCCTCCAGAAACTCCCTGATGAATTGAGCCTGGTGGAGAATGTATTATTGAACATTACCATATATCAGCACATTGCATTTATCTTGTGATTACAGCCAACCATACATAATGCTGGGGAGAAGGGCTGACAAAATTGATTGCTTAATGTCTCCATTTATTAATTGACTTAATTTAACATGAGAGCCCTCCTTAGTGCCCCTCCCCCCAAAAGAGAGCTTTTAAGCCTTGGACATACTGCTCAAAAGTAGTCGGACACACAAGGAAGAGTGAAGCTTGACTCCCACAAGCTGCTTTAAGAAAAACCAAATATTACAAGACTAGAACAGTCCCCCAGAAGATTTTAGCAGCAATAGAAAAAGTGAGTCGCTCTCAGTTACAAGGTCTGGCTCTTTATACGCTGTGATTGGGATTTCAGATGCTTGCTACATCTTCTTTTCCACTCCTTGTGAGCAAAAGAAATTCTAGCAAATGCATCTTCGTTCAAATATACACATACACACGTGCACACACACATAGACGTGGAGTACTCAAGAGCACTAATTACTGGAAGCTAGAAGTATGAAAGCATAAAAATGCATAAAGCAAGCTTCTAGAAATAACGAAATCCATGATGCATAAATGCTGGCACACAGAGAAACAAACACTGAGGGAAAAGTGGCTTGTAAATCAGCAAAATAATTACAGCTGCTGAGGGTCTTTGCTCGTCATTCATTTGCATACTGGTGGGCAGCAAATTGCTAATTAACCACTGGATTGGTAGTGACGTTTAAAATACAGATTAAGTCCACATGTACCCGATCACTTGTATTTTTTTCCCTCTGTTTTCGGCAGTAACACATTTCTCTACTTGAGCCTAAAAGGAACTGGCCCCACAAAATGCTTAGACTGTGTGTGAATAGAGTCAGCTTGTGTAGATCAAAAAGCTGATTTGTTGTGGAGGGCCATCCTGAGTGACAGCCAGTTCTGCTGGTTAATGAATCAAAGGGGACTAATTGAATTAGCTTTCTGCCAAGCCATCCTGTAGGGGCGCTATTTAGGTTTTCTGACAGAAGGGGGTTGATAGCTCTTTTACAAGGTACAATTCTCTTTCTTTTTCGGGGGGGGGGGGGGGGGGGGGATAAAGCCCCAAACAAGCAAGAAGCGATAGGCTTGGGAGGGCTAGGAGGGACTTGTGTGTGTGTGTGTGTGTGTGTGTGTGTGTGCGCGTGTGTGTGTTCTCTCACCCCTATTCTTGTGTCTTTCATGTAAGATCAACCCTGGATAGCATCAGGATTCTGCTCAGGTCAGAAGAGCCCCGACGCCGTGCCCGCTGCCTGCGGATTTGTGTGTCTGAACTGCAGTCACCGTGTATCCACTGCTCATTTCTGAAGCGATTCTGTATTGTGAGCTGTGCCCAGCAATGGAACATTTCCAGAGATGCCGGTCCTTCCCCATGAGCCAACATATGTAAAAACTGCATGCCTATGACACATGTGGCTTCAGGAAATTTATTTGAATGATGAACAACAAACCCAGAAGAAACTGAGTTTGTCTGCTGAGCCAAGCTTCCCAAATGCTGATTCTTTAACTGAATTGTGACCAAACTTTTTCACCCTCAGATGCTCAGAGAATTTAAACAGGAAGCAAACTATTAAGCTGGTAGTAAACCAGAATATCAAAATATTCTCTTTATTGAACTTGAACTAGTAATTTATTCAAGGAAAATCCCTGGAGCTTCCTAATACAGCAGAGAAGAAAAAATGAGAGTTCAGTAAGGGATGCTGCCCTCAAATCACTGGAATAAATATAGAAAAGTCTCCATTTTAAGTAACTTTAAAATTATTATTATTATTAGTATTGTTGGGTAAAAAGATTCCCAGAATATTCTTAACTTATTTTTTTAAAAAAATCTTAATATTATGGTATTACGGCCTCCAGTGGCTAGTATGGTGGAGAGTACATTGGCTTAAGAGTCAGGGAACTTTGGTTGAAATCCTTTTTCTGATGCTCATTGCTTGTGTGACTTTAGACAAGTCACTCCACTTTCCTTGCCCTCATTTTCTTCATCTGTAAAATGAGATAATTGGACTAGATGACTTCTGAGATACTTTCCAGCTCCAGATCTATTTATTTATTTATTTGTTTGTTTGTTTATTTATTTATTTAATATTATTTATTTAATAATGTTTAGCATTCAAACATATAAAAAAGTTCTTTCTTCACTGTAAAATGTCATTTGATACTCATTACTACCTTGTGAGAGATATAGGGCAAAATGATGAATTACAGCTCTACTCCTTATCACCTTTTTGACCTTGGGTGCATTGCTTAACCTTTCTGGGTCTCAGTTTGCTCATATGGGAAAAGAAGATGAGACAACATGATCTTTATGAGCTTTATGAATTGGGAAGATCAAAGATTTTATTTAAAAAAAAGGCATTGGAAATTCTTCAGTATGCATGCAACTGCTGCATGGTCTATTACTGAAATGCTGGGCTCATATGAATCAGGTTCAATCTTTTAAAAACATACACACACAAAAAAAAACCTATTTCATTTATGTAACAGTAACTAGTATTTAGATAGTGCCTTAGGTTTTGCAAAGTGCTTTACAAATATCATCTCATTTTAACCTCACAACAATCCTGGGAAATATTGTTGCTGTTGTTTGTCCTTCGTTCTCCAAGAGGACCAATGATGTCACAAGGGTGGCCTTTTGACTTGCTCATGAATTGGATTTAGGGGAGGCAGAGCTGTACAAGGTGGACAGCCTCGCTCTGTCCTCCAGAGTCACTGAAGTCCAGCAGCAAGACAAAAGTCAAGATGACTGGCAATGGCCCAGTAGATGCTATTATTATCCTCTTTTACAGATGAGGAACTGAAATGGAGTGACTAGCCTGGACTCACACAATTAGTAAGTGCCTGAGCTAGGTTTGAACTCGGGTCTTCCTGACTCCAGGGCCAGTGTTCTACCTACTGTACCACCTAGCTGTCTGTCACATCCCACTAATCCAAAAGAACCCTCCCTTGTACTGATGCAGTACAGTTAAATAAAACAAATTAACCCATTGGGTATCTACAACATGTGCCCCATTCTAAACCTATGGTTCACCCCTCCTTACTAAGAGGAGTATGATACGTTTCCTCTCCAGTCCTCCGAGGTCAAGATTGGTCATTTCCTTAATCTGAATTCTGACTTTTTAATGCTGCTTTCCTTTACATTATTGTCATCACGTATATTGATCTCTTGGTTCAGAAATAGATTTGATTTTACACTACTTTACTCTGCATACAAATCTTTCCAAATTTCTCTGAAGTCCTCATATTCACCATTGCTTATGGTGCAATAATGACCTGCATTTATATACCACGGTTTCTTTGGCCATCCTGCAAAATGATGAGTACCCATTCTGTGTCCAGGAGTGGTTTTTTTCCCTTTAAAAGGAGCTATCGTGAATATTTTGGGACCTTTGAAAGATCAGTCTTAAAGACTTGTTCTCCTACCTAGGGATTCACCTGGAAACATCAGAATTCATCTTATGTCTAGCTCTCCTAAAAGAAAGGAAAGGAAGAGAAAAAGGCCCTATGCAAGCACTCAGGTTAAGAAGATATTGAATGTAGGAAAGGTTTTGTTGAAGAGACAGAAAATGCATAGGACTTGTAGTCAAACATTTAAGTGGTCAAGACAGCTTTGGTCCTTTAGCAATCTTATGACCCAGGGACCTATACAGTCCGCATGACTCACAGTACCATTGAAGGGCTATATCCAGGTCCTGGGGTTTGGGTCATCTGCTACTCTCTCTGGAATAGGGTTGGGCACCTAGGGGAGATATTTGTCACTGTCTTATTTCCCATGTATCTCTGATTCCTTTGCAAATGTTCTCATTTATTTGTATTTAAGACCCAACCAAGGAGCCATGCAACAAGCATTTACTATGGTGGGATGATACAGGATGAGAAGTCAACTGAGTCATGATGGTGAAATCCAGAGTCAGAAATACAGCTGGAAGGGGAATGAAGTGTGACCAGGCTAGACCTGTCCCCAGAAACTCCCCACCAAAAAAAAGGAAGGGGGCTGGAATAAGCAAGGATATTCCAGAGTGAGAAGGCAGCTGGGTCGTAGAGAGTCAGAAGTGAGTGAATGGGTCAACTCCCTGGCTATATAAGAAGTGCTTTGTAAGCCTTAAAGGGCTTTAAAAATGTGAGCTATTGCTATTATACTTCTGTAGTAAAGCATTTTATATCTGTTATCTCTATAGGGTATAAAATATCTCTGTAGTATAAATGTTAATATCTCCATTTTATACAAACCTCCACTACCTCAATTAGTCAATCAAGCAAATGAGCATTTATTAAGCACCTTTTATATGCTAGGCATTGTACTAGGAAATGAGAATACAAATATGAAGAATCCAACAAATCCTAATCTCAAGAGACTTACATTCTAAGCAGAGAAACAAGAAAGAGAGTATGGCAGTCACGTGGCACAATGGATAGAGAGCTGGACCTGGAGTCAGAAAGACCTGAGTTCAAATCCTACCTCAGACACTAACTAGCTTGTGACCATGGACAAGGCACTTAACCTCCTTGAGCCTCAGTTTCCTCATCTATAAAATGGGAATATTATAATTGCATCTATCTCCCAAGGTGATTGTGAGGATGAAACAAGATTATATTTATAAAGTGCTTTGCAAATCTTAAAGTGCTATATAAACACTATCTATTATTATATAGAATAAGTATAAATAAAATGAATTTGTTACTGAGTCCTTTCAGTTGTGTTCAATTCCCCATGACCCCATGTGGGTTTTCTTGGCAAAGATACTGGAGTAATTTGCCATTTCCTTCTTCAGTTCATTTTACAGATGAGGAAACTGAGACAAACTGGGTTAAGTGACTTGCCCAGGGTCATACAGCTAGTAAGTGACTGAGGCCAGATTTGAACTCAGGTCCTCCTGGTTCCAGGGCCAGTGCTCTATCCACTGTACCACCTAGCTACCCTAAAGAAAATAAAGACAAGGTAGTTTAGAAGGAAAGATACTAGCATTTGGGGGGACTAGGAAAGGTTTCATGGAGAAGATGGTGCTTGAGCTGAATCTTGAAGGTAGACAGAGACTCTGAGTCAGAGAGGACTTTCTCAGCCTATAGTAGGAAGGACATTGAATTTACAGTCAGAAGATCTGGGTTCTAGACCTGGCTCCTCAATCTAATGGGGGAGACAACATGCAAACAAATATATGCAAAGCAATAAATAAGATAATAGGATAACTATGAAATAATTAAGAGGGGAACGAAGGGGGATTAAAGTTAAGTAGAAGGTGGGATTTTAGTTGGAACTTGAAGCCAGCAGACAGAGACGAGGTGAGGATTCCAGGCATGGAGAACAGTCAGAAATAATTACCCAGAGTCTGGACATGGAGCATCTTATTCATGGAACAGCCAGAAGGCCAGTGTTGCTGGATCAAAAAAGCTTTGAGTCAAGGCCTGGTAACAGACTGTGTCTATTTGGCACTAAGGATAAGTTAGACTAAGTACAGCGAGATCCAACATCAAAGGGTTGGCCAATAGGTAATGCCTTTTATAGTTCTGTTTTGTTTTGTTTTAGGAACTCATGAAATGTCCCCTGAGGCATGAAGAAAATTGTGAACTGGTAGAGGGAAAGCAGATGGATGAAAAAGAGATCATGTATTGTCAGAGGTTTAAATCCCAAGTCGGGTGCTTACTGACCTTAGGCCTCAGTTTCCACATCTGCAAAAAGAAAACTAAATGGGCTTAGAGATTCCTTCCAGCTTTCAATCTATTATCTTATCTATAGGAGGCCCTTCTAATAATAATAGAATGCATGGAGGGCTTTTAAATTTGCAAAATGCTTTACTATGTCAACTCATTTGGTCTGTTTTTATGATTAACATTGGAGTGTACATTTCTCAGGTCCCTTGAAATAAAAGTTACGGTAAAGTAGATTTCTGGAGGTTCTGATAAAGAGTTCTGTAAGGTAAGCACCGTAACTAAACAGGACTGATTTACAGTGGGCCAGACAAGGGGAAAAGAAACAAACAGCCCAAAAACAACTCAACAAACTGTATACAGACAGCCCCAAAGCAACAAGCGTATGCTGTCATGTTACCAAGGCAACCACAGCTGCTTCTGGGATGCTCAGGGAGGGAGAACAGACTGAAACACATAGACAAGAGGATGCTGTCAACCTGTCCCCAGGAAAATAGCAAGGAAATCAGAAAGCACCAGATATTTCTACCTGGTGGTGTTTGCAAGGCTCTTGAAGGTTTTTCAATGAAAGGGTGTCACAGGGTGATTTTTGCGACCATAGTCTGACCTGTCACCATAACCTGTGACCCCACATAGGATATCATGAGCTCCTGGTCAGATTGTCAATTTCCCTTCCATAAGCCAGAGCAATGGTGAAGAAAGCTTACTATTTTTAGCTTTATCCCTTGGATGTTAAAATACATTGATGTTTTCATGGTATTCACAGCTGTGGATATCATAACTTCTATTCATCTGGGTGAGAGATGCCCATTAGGCTGTTACTGTTATCAGGACTTAAATTGGAGTGGGGGGAGATTGAAATCATTCTCTTTCTCCTCTCCTCCCCCCACTCCTTCTCCTATCACTCCCCACCTTCATTCCCTTCATTTTGCCAGAGGAAAAGGAGAGGAAAGGATTAAAAAGAAGAGAAAGTAACAGCAAAGTGGGAGATTAGGACAACATTCTAGGGTGGTTTTTGCTCAGACTATAGAATGTTAGAGCTGAAAGGACCTCTAAAATTCATATCATCCAGCCATCTCATTTTATGGGGAACTGAGGCCCAGAAAGGTGAAATCATTTGCTTATGGACATAAGAGTTTGGATTAAAACCCATCCCACTAATCCCAGGTTAGTGCTCACTCTTCTATAGGGGAGTGTAGCAGAAAGAATTCTGGACAGATCTAGTTTCAAATCCTTCCTCTGACGCAGACTAGCAATGTGACTCACTTCACTGTTCTGTAGCTCAGTTTCTCTATTTGTGAAATGAAGGTAATATTACCTGCAGCAACTGCCTCCAATGGTTGTAAGTCTCTAATAACGATAGCATGTATATAGTATTTTAATGTTTACAGAGGGCTTTACATATATTTCTCATCTGTTTCTCATAACAACCTTGTGAAGTAGGAGGTACTATTATTATCCCTATTTTATAGATAGACAAAACTGAGTCTAAAAGGAGTGATATGCTTATGATCATACAGTAAGAATCAGAGACAAAATTCAAACTTAAATCTTCCTGAAAATCCAACTCTCCATCCACTATGATCTCTAACTGCTATCTGAAATTAATACATTGAAGTACTATGTAGGCCTTATACTACTATACAAATGTCAGCTACTACTAATACTACAATTACATCATGCTACCCCTTCTCAAATAAAATAAAATTAAAGTCTTCCAAATAGGGACCTTGTTCTACCCTTATTTTAAGCCTCAACTGTGAGAAGTTAACTTTTTAAAATAATGTAATGTGATAAAATTTCAGCATCTATTATTAGTCGATCAATAAACATTCGTTAAGCTCTTACTATGTACCAGGCATTGTGCTAAGCACTGGGGTAGGAAGAAAGGCCAAAGTTTGCTCTCTGCCTTTGGGAGGCTCATGTTCTAATGGAGGAGAAAAATGCAAATAACTATACATATGTTTGCGAGAACAAATGGAAGATAATGTTAGAGGGTATTTGAGCTGAATTCTTAAAAAAAAAAAGCCAAGAAAAGGGGCAGCTAGGTGGTGCAGTGGATAGAGCACCAGCCCTGAAGTCAGGAACACCTGAGTTCAAATCTGGCCTCAGACTAGATACTTGACACTTACTAGCTGTGTGACTCTGGGCAAGTCACTTAACCCCAACTGCCTAAAAAATAAAAAAAAATTTTAAAAAGTCAAGGAAGCCTGGAGGCAGAGGTTAAGAGGGAGCAAATTCCAGACCTGAGGGATAGCCAGTGAAGACACACAGAGTCAAGCGATGAAGTGCAAGGGGCAAAGAGAAGGTCAGTGTCCTGGATCATAGAGTACATGCAAGGGAGGAAAGTATTAGAAAACCAGAAAGGTAGAAAGGGGACAGGTTGGGAAGGGCTTTAAGTACCAAAGAATTTTATACTTGATCCTGAAGATAATAGAAAGTCAATGAAGTTTATTAAGTAAGGTATAACATGGTCAGACACAAGCTTTAAGAAAATCACTTTGGCAGCTGAGTGAAGAATGGTTTGGAGTCGAAGGAGACCTGAGTCAGAAAGACAACAGCCTTGAAATAGTGTAAGTGTGAGATGATGATGGCTTGTTCCAGGTGTTGGCTGTATGTATGAAAGAAAAGGGAGGTAGAGAAGAGATGTTGTGAAGGTAGAAAAAACAAGGCTTGGGAACAGATTGGCAATGTGGAGTGAGTGCAAGAGGATGGTGGTGTTGAGGATAACACCAAAGTTGTGAGTGTGGGTGAGTAGGAAGATAGCGGTGCCCTCAATGGTAAGGGAGAGGAAGGTTTGAGGGGGGAACATGAGTTCTTTTTGGACAAGTGGAGTTGATGATAGAACATCCAGTTTGAGATGTCCAAAAGGCAGTTGGTAATATGATACTGGAGCTCAGGAGAGAAATCAGTGTTAGATATATAGATCTGGGAATCACCTGTATGGAGATACTAATTAAACCCATGAGAGCTGCTGAGGTCACTAAGCAAGACAGTAAAGAGGGAGAAGAAAATGATATGGAAGGAAAGAGAAGAGAAAGGAAGAGAAAGGAAAAGGAAAGGAGAGGAAAGGAGAGGAGAGGAGAGAAGAGCAGAGATTGAAGAGAAGAAATTGAAGAGAAGAAATTGAAGAGAAGAGAAGAGAAGAGAAGAGAAGAGAAGAGAAGAGAAGAGAAGGAAAAAAGAGAAGGCCATAGTGGGGACACATATGGAGAGCAAGCAAGTTTCCCTTGCAGAGTGGTAGGCAAGATTTCAGAAAAATCTCTTTGAGTCAATTATCTACACATTTAGATAGTATAGACAATATTTCATGTGGAAATACACATCTTAGGCAGTACACACCTTACATGTAACATAAATTTGTAGTGAATCCAAACCATATAATTTCATCACTTTCTTCATGTAGCATGTGAATAGGAGTAAAGGTGGTGGATGATAAAAATAACCCAAGGTTTGGTAAGGTATAATCAGTAGTAGGACCAAGGAACAAAAGGATAGTGTAGTGTTGAGCTGATTCCCCAGGGACTTAAGATAGGGAAGGGAGGAGAGAGCCTCTAATTGCTGGGGTTAGAGCCTGGAAAAGACCTGAAGCGTGGAAGAATTGGAAGTCATGCTAAGGGCAAAGAGTCCACGCTCTCAAACTCAAGCGACAGGAAGCTCGCATATACTTACTGCTTAGGCATAGAGATGAGAAGGGCGAAGCTTGACCCCAAGTGGATCAATTAACAAAAAAAAATGTTCCTTTCCTAACTGATTCTCTTCCCACAAGTATATATACTGGTATATCATTGGTGAATCAACATGCTCATTCTGCTTGCCTCATCCTGAGCAATTCCCCAGGCAGATAAATGTTGTGACATATCAAAGGACCACTCTCTCACAACTTTACTGCTCAATGCAAACTCATTGGTTTTTTTTTCTGTTTTTCATTGTAGATGAGTGAAGCCGAATATTACTTGGGCTGTTCTAGGAGTCAGAGTCAGGTTAACTGTAGTAACAGACATTTACATGGAGCCCTAGAGATTAAAAAATGCTTTGCTCAAATTATCCAATTTAAATCTCACAGAAATCCTGTGAAGCAGGTAGAATAATTATCATGTCCCCATTTTACAGATGAAGAAACTAAGGCTGAGTAAATGACCTAACCAAGGTCACAAAGCTTGTACATGGCAGAATCAAGAATCATACTCAAGACTTCTGATTCAAGTCTGGATTCTTTCTACTACACCTTTCTACCACTCAACAAAAGAGGGAAAGTTCTGTGAGGTTCTTGGCTTATGAAGGAATTTTGAAAAAAGGAAAATTAGTTTGGGTATTATATTGAATCATCATTAGCCAGTAACATCCAGACTTGAATCAGAAGTAAGGTTGTGACAAAGTGGTTCTTCAATATGCCATGACATTTATTGGGTGGAGAATTGTCCAGGAAGAAGAAAGAAGAGGAGAGGAGAGGAGAGGAGAGAAGAGTAGAGGAGAGGAGAGGAGAGGAGAGGAGAGGAGTCATTTTGATGGATGAACTATGATCCCTTAACAATCATTCCAACACAAGTGGAAAAATCAAAGGGTATGTTCCCTCTATCCTGGTCAGGTCACACTTGAACTACTGGGTTCAGTTCTGGGCCATATTTTAAGAATACTGAGAAACTGAAGAATGTTAAGAAGAGGGTTCTGGAATAACTCAGAAGGATAAGGGGTATGCTCAAAAACCATTCAGTATAAGAACAGATTGAAGGAAGTGCTAAGCTTGGAGAAGGAAAGATTTAAGAGGTACTTGATATCAGTCATCAAATCCTTGAAGGATTGTCATGAAGAAGAGGGATTAGATTTACTGTCTGAGCTCCTAAATTCTCAGGTGGTAGTATAGAGAAGCTGCCAGCAGTTAAATTCAAGGAGCCTAGGTCTGTTTTATTATACCCTGAGGAAACTTAAAAATTCAATTTATTAGAGTCCCTCATCCCCTCAACGTTCTGGGTTATCAGAGTTGTATTGTATTTTCCATTTTTATTCAAATCAAATTTTTACTTGGACACAGTTCAATTAATTTCAGGTCCTTAGCCTAGGCATCTCCTAAGTTTCAGTATCAGCTTGGTGTTTCTCTCCTATTCTAAACACTTGAAGGTACATACCAGGGTTCCCTCAAGTTACTTACTGTCTAATAAGGAAGACCGAGCATGGAAATATAAAATTGATGCATAGTTGAATAAATTCTATGAACATAAAATGTCTCTAAGGAGGAAGAGTGTTAATTCATGTGTAAGATCATTTTATCTAAGTTAAATCAGAGACTACGTTGAGAAACCCTGAATCCAGATTCCAAAATTTTACTTAAATTCTAAGCACAGCTGTGAATAATTCAATGAGCCTGAATAATTACCATGGAAACCCTAACAGATGGGGGTGGAGGGAGGGTAGAAAGGATAAAGAGAGTCAAGGATTTCTGAAAAATTCCTGATGCATCTTAAGATGGTGTATAAAGATGGGAACAGAAAGTCTCATTAACAGCACAAAAAAGGAGCCGAAAGAAGTGGGAAGAATAGAATAGGCTGCAACCATTCAAAAAAACTAATGTCATATTGACATTTGGACTAGAAATTCTATATCATACTTCTTAGTGGTTATGATACAATGCAGAAAGTTGTGAGACCTAAAATTATGACTAAATCTGTAAGACTTTACATAGTGGCTCCAACCTTAGACAAGGCATCCATGTTAGCTGGCGATAGTTCTCCTACCTGTGAAAAAGTCCTTAGCACATCTGTCCTCTCTTCTTTTGAGAGATGCCAAGAAAACTGTTAAGATGATATTTACCGACTCCTTTTAACTTTTCAGAAGATTGGCAAGATATAAATACAAAGTATTAGTGCTGTCCTTACAAGCAGAAGGAAGGAAAAGAGAGAACGAAGTCACTTAGATGACATCGCCCTGGGAACAACTTGACCTTCTGAGTTCTCTTATCACCCACTGGAACCAGTTCACCTGCTTCTGTTCCCTTGTCAAAGGTATTTTTCCGGCTCATGGCTGTCTGCCCAATTTTCTTTGTTTGCTACACAGAAGCTGTACAAAACCTTTCCTGTTAACCTCTCATCAGCAAAGTCCTACACTTCCCTCAGGCGTTTAAGGGCACAGGTGATGGAAAGGAGTTTCAAAGGTGCCTCTTGTGGATGGATAATATTACTTCTCTGTGGTGTCTCTCCACTGAAGCCAAAAGGCAATGGATTTTTCATGTGCCCCTGAGGACTGTGTGGGCTTCTGGGGAGGGAGGATGGCTCTTTCCTTTCCTAAATTACAACTCATCAAGGTGCTCTCTTCTCTCTCACCTGCACTGGACCCTTTACATGGTAGAGGTCACAGTTTCTCAGACTGATTCTGAGAAATCTCCCTGAGAGAGAGAGAGACAGAGAGAGACAGAAACAGAGTCAGAGAGACAGAGACAGAGACAAACACCTGATAACTTTTTCCATAATGGAATAACAAACAAGGCAATTCCATGAGCTGCTCTGGCACCAGTATTAACAGAGAAACATATATAACACAGGGATTTTAATAAATCTTAAAAACCCATCCTGCTGCCTTCAGGAAGGACTGAATCTGACCTGTCCAAGATGATTAGGTAGCCCTGCTCTCATACTTTCCACTGAGAAATGCTGTCTTCAAGGGCACCCTCCCACATTCCCCAATGGTGGGGTGCTTTGCTACTGGTCTCCCTCATCACCCCAAATCCTACCATCCCTTTTGGTGATTTAATATTTATTTGGAAATCAATATTTAGACTTTCATCACTGCTCTCCTGGACCAATGCAATAGCATCCTCATTGTCTCCCTGTCTTAAGTCTCTCCCCTCTTCCATTCATACTCCACACAGCTGACAAATCGATACACACAGATCCGATCTTGTCACTCTCTTTTCATAAAGCATCTTTGACCCTCCATTGCCTCCAAGGATAAAATACAAAATCCTCCGTTTAGCACTTGGAGTCCTTCACAATCTGGCTGCTCCCTATCTTTTCTTTGTTTACTGCATATTACTCACCTTAGAGGCAGCTAGGTGGCACAGTGGATAAAGAAGTGGGCCTGAAGTCAGGAAGATGTGAGTTCAAATCCACCCTTAGATACTTAGTAGCTATGAGATGCCAGACAAGTTAGCTAACCTCTCCCTCAGTTTCCCCACCTGTGAAATCAGAATAATAATAGCATTTATCTCACCAGGTTGTTGTGAAGATCAAATGAGATAACATTGTAAAGCACAGTACCTGGCATATAGTAGGTGATTAATAAGTGCTTGTTTATAGACTCTCTGTTCCAGCCAAATCAACCTAATAATAAGAATAGCTAGCATTTGTATAGCACTTTAAGGCTAGCAAAGAGCTTTATAAATTTCCCCTCGTTTAATCCTCACATCAACACTGGGAAGTAGGTGCTATGATTATCCTCATTTTACAGATGAGGAAACTGAGACAGACAGAGGTTAAGTGACTTGGCCCAGGGTCACACAACCAAAAAGCACCTGAGGTAGGATTTGAACTCAGATCTTCCCAACTCTAGAGTGCTTGCCATATCTTTCTCCAGATCATCTTACAGATAAGGAACTGAAGCAAACAGGGTAAATGACTTGCCCAGGGTCACACAGCTAGTTAAGTGTCTGAGGCCAGCTTTGAACTCAAGAAGATGAGTCTTCCTGACTCTGGGCTTGGCACTTTATCCACTGTACCACCTCACTGCCCTAGGTGTAGAGCCCTTCAGGTCCTACAGCCCCTCTATACTCTGATTTAGTTTCATTTTCCTCTTTTCATACTTTCCTGTACTAGGCAGCCATTTCAACAAGGCACCGTCTTCCACCTTTGCATTCTTTAATTTGTTATATTTTCATTGTCCTTACCCAACTAATCCTTACACCTCAATCATCCCCCCATCATTGGCTATCTCCCCACCTGTTCTCCAGATTGCTAAGCAGATCCCTTATTAATTCCTGCCATCTAACACCAACCATATGGTAGTCCTTTTGCTTAATCTTGTTTGCTTCCATCTTTATAGTCTTTTCAGTCTCCCTCCAGAAGTTGTTCCAAACCAGCTCTTTCCTCCAGGCCCCCAATCCCTGCCCCAAAGCACACACCCCCTGCTCCATGTTCTCATCAGATGAACTTGCCTCTTACTGGACCTCCGTCCATTCTCATCTATCCTCATCTACCCAGTCTCTCTACTTCCAAGACCCTCTTATCAAACGTAACCTCTAAAAAAGGGAGCTGGGAATACACCAGTGAGAGCAGAAATCCCGCTATCTGTGCTTCGGCCAGCGCAAAGTAGCAATTATGTGTGCACAAAAATGCAGGCTGATTTCCCTACGGAGAAGAACAGAAAAGGATGGGAGAAATGCTATTCTCTCTATCAGAAAGAAGGAAGTGCTCCTGGAACCAACAGAAAAGGGGGGGGGGGGCTCCAGGGGAAAACAAAGGTGGGAACCGAAGCTAAAGGGGACAGAGGAGAATCCTAACTACAGGAGTTTGGAAGAATGTTACCCAGAGAAGGAAAGAGAGAAAAAAGACCAGTGAACTTTTGGAGTGATGGGGAAAAAAATGAGGCATTGCACTGTTTCAGAGATCTGAAGTGGGAAGGAAGACCAGAGGGCAAAGCAAGGGCAGGAGAAGAAAAATGACTTGTCCAAGGTCACACAGGTAAGAAATGCGAGAGGCAGGATTTGAACTGAGGGCCTTTGACTCCCCAGCCAGGTTTCTTGCCACAGTACCATGCTGCCTCTAGAATCTCAGAACAAGCTTTGAGCTGGACTCTCTGAGGAGGGGAAAAAAAAAAGCACTCGTTCTATGGAGTGAATACAGGGATATACAAAGGAGAGCAAAGAGGAAGAATTCTCCCTGCCCTTTGACGCAATTCTTCTATCACTCAGTGGGTAAACCCTAGGGAATTGCCTGAGGCACCCCGAGGTTCAGTGACTTGCCTAGGATCAGAGAGCTTGTAAATGTCAGGAATGAGATTCGAACCTGGGTGTTTCTGACCAAGCTGTCCCAATGGAGTGATGAGAGTGATAAGAATAGCTGCTGGGAACTTCAAGTCATCTCATTCTCCCACTTGCTAGCGCCCCCTACAGGACATGCTGAAAGCAATAGCCCCAGTTCTCTGTTGCCTTTGCTGCTAATTCAGAAGGGTTCTGAGCTGCATTATCTCTTCATTATCTCATTTAATCCTTGACTACCTGGTGAGATAGATGTTACAGCTGTTATCCCCATCTTACAAATGAGAAAACTGAGGCTAGGAGATGTAGGTGACTTACCCAGGATCACCCAGTTAATAAGGAGCTGAATGCCAGCTCTTCCTGAAACCAAGTGCAGCAGCTTTATCTACTGCACTGGTATCCTCAGGTGCTGAGAGCTGAGAGGACAAACCCAACCGCTCGCAGGAGGTGGGAGGCTGCTCTCTGCTGAGAGAAACCCATTTTTATCTTGGTATGAACAATCAGGAGAGAAGCTTATCTTTCCAGGGCACAGAGTCAAATATGCTCACAATACCAACTTTTGGTGATTCAAATGAAAACAAACAATCCTTCCGGAAGGCATTTGAAAAGCATGAGTAGGGATTATAAGAACTGATCTGACCGTGTGCATCCTTGCTTAATAACCTTCCCTGGCTCCCTATTGCCTCTATGATAAAATACGAATCCCTCTGTTTGACTTTTTAAAACCTTTCATAACTCGACCACGACCTAACTTGCAGCCTTGTTACATTAACAGTCTGTGATTCAGACAAACTGGACTTCTGTGTATCCCTCACATAGGTCACTCCATTTACTCTGTCTATACCTTTGTGCTAGCCACCTAGGTGGTACAGTGGACAGAGTGCTGGACTTGCAAGTCAGGAAGACCTGAGTTCAAATTCTGCCTCAGACACTTCAGTCACTTAACCTCAGTCTGCCTCGGTTGCCTCATCTGTGAAATGGAGATAATAATTGTAGCTACCTCCCAGGGCTGTGGAGATTGAATGAGATAATGCTTGTAAAGGGTTTGCAAACCTTAAAATTCTATTATTATTATGCCAAGAATGTCCTCCCTCTTCACCTCTGCCTCATAGAATTCCTAACTAACTTCCTTTAATATCCAGTTCAAGCACCACTCAATGACTTCCCTGATTCCCCCCAACTAATAATCTCCCTGCAATTTGTACCTGTAGGACTTGTCTCCCCAGATAAACTGTGGGATTCTTAAAAGTAGGAAGTGTTCCCTTTTTTCCTTTGCATCTCTAAAGCCTGGTACAGTGCCTGGCGTATGACAAGTGTTTAAGAAATGCTTACTGATTAGTCAATTGAGGCACAGATGATGTTTTCATCACTGCTGCCTAAAGTAGAGATTTTAAAAGGGAAAGATGGATAAAGGAAATGAATAGTTAGGCAGGAGGATGATGACAAAGAAGGGAGCTTGGTTCTTAAGTTGGACTTAAGATGCAGAAATGATGGGAAGGAAACACCTCCAGTGACAGATGGTAAGTATAGATATTTACCTGGAGAGTTGAAAATCTGATTGAGAGGATTTTAAGCTGAAAATGAAGAGAGTGAGCTGCTCCACATATATCCACTATGACAAATACCAATGGAGAACAGCAGACATCACAAAAGACAAAAAAAAATCAGTGAAGAGACCCAGGAAGACGCAGGAGACATCATTCAAGAACTGGAAAAAATAATACACCCATGTCCTTTATGCCCAAATGAACAGAGTCTGGGTAATAACATTAACTCTTCATACAGAGAGTTGAATTGGTCTCAGATTCCTTAGTCTTGGTAGGATGCAACTAATGAGTAGAAAATTACAGTTTATTTCTCATTCAAAAGGAAAAGATTAGATTCAACAACAACATTTGTTGCACACCTTTCCTGTACAAGGCACTATGTGTTCTAGGGCCTTGTACATCAACCTCCTCAACCTCTTCCCCCTACTTGAGCATGCAAAGACAATAATAAATAGTCCCTGCCCTCAAGGAGCTTACATTCTAAATTAGTACATATTTGTTATTTTGAAGAGGGAAAGAGCATTCACCACAGGGGAGATAAGTAAGGGCTCCTGAACTGAGGCTTAAAGGAAGACTAAAAATTCTAAAAAGTAAGAGTTAGGAAGAATTCTGGACATTTCAGATAGCCAATGCATCTAGATCTGGAATGCAAAGCTCCGGGAACTAGAACACAGAGTCTATCAAGGGGAATAATGTGAAATAAAGGTGGAAAGATAAATTAGAGTCAGATTGC
The DNA here is from genome assembly GCF_900497805.2 of Vombatus ursinus. Taxonomy (NCBI): domain Eukaryota; kingdom Metazoa; phylum Chordata; class Mammalia; order Diprotodontia; family Vombatidae; genus Vombatus; species Vombatus ursinus. The sequence continues at coordinate 25,809,466 of NW_020954580.1, read as the reverse complement.
AGAGGGCCCTATGCACCAGGCTAAAAAGTTTGGGTTTTATCCTATAGGCAATAGGGAGCAAGTGAAGGTTTTTTTCAGAAGGTGAGTGAAATAGTTGGACCTATTATCTAGGAAGATTATTTTGGGGGCTGTTTGCAAGACAGATGGTATAGTGCAGGCTCTTCTAGTGGTAAGACCAAAGATGATAAGCACCTGACCTTGGATAGTAGCCATGTTAGTGAAAAGAAGGAATGAATGAGAGTTATGTTTTGGAGACAAAATGGACAACACTTGACAACTAATTGGTTGGAGAAGGGGTGTTGAAAGAGCAAAAGGGAGACTGACACCACAAACAGAAGAAAGACAGACAGAAACAGCAAGGTTAAGAATTACTCTGAGATTATGATCCTAGATAATTGTGAAAATGGCAGGGCTTCCAAAGAAACTGGGAAATTTGGAAGAAGAGAAGGTTTGTGGGGAAGATGATTTTGTTTTGGACATGTTGCGTCTGAGACATTGATGGGATATCCAAGTAGGGATAGCTAGCAGGCTGTTGTTCCTGTAACATCGTAGGGGCTTAATAAATCCTTATTGACTGACTAGTGGTGAAGGACTAGAGTTTAGGAAAGAGAATGGGGCTGGGTATGCCAATTTGGAAACAGTCTGAATAGAGTTGATAATTGAACCTATGACAGCAGACGGCAGTGCCAAGAGAAAAACAGAGAGAGAGAAAAGAGAAGAACCAAGGACAGTTCTTTATGGGTATGCTCTCACTTAGGGGACAGAAGTTGGATGAAGGACCAAAAAGAAGACTAAGATGGAGTAATTAGATAGATGAGAAAAAATGCAAATTAAGAGGGAGTGTTGTTACAGAAGTCAAGAAACGAGATAGTATCCAAGAAGAGCGACTTACTGACAGTGTCAGAAGCTTTATAAAGGTCAAACGGAATAAAGCCTAGGAAAAGCCCATCAGATTTAGCAGTTAAAATAGTGTTTGGTGGTCTTAGCCAGAGATAGGATGGTGGGGATCACAGGTCAGAAGATCAGATCCAGAAGGTAGGCATTTGGAGTGGGAGGTGAGGCCATGGATGCAACAGGGGTAGAAAACTTCTATAAGTTTGGCTGTGAATTATAGGCAAAGCAACAGGCTGAGAACAATTCAGAATATAGTACAATACACTGAAAGCATGGCAGGGTCAAGTGAAGGTGTAATTAATGAGGGAAAAGGCCTGAGCTCTTCTTGGCAGCAGGAAATGAGCTGTTAGATTAAGTAGAGATTGAAGATGAAAGGGAGATAAGGGAGTCACCAAAGATAGAGGTATCCTGAAGAAACAGGAGGGGATGGAATCAAGGATTTAAGTAGAGATCAGTCTTTACAAAGGAGCAGGTCCTCCTCTTTCTAAGGGAATAGAGAAAAGTAGGAAAAAATGGAGGATAATGTAGTAAGGTTTTAAGGTATAGAATAAGGAAGAAGAGAGATCTCATTGCCTCAATTTCCTCAGTAAAGCAGTAGGCAAGGACCTTGGATCATGGAAAACATGAAAAACATGGAGGAGAACCACAAGGTGGTGCGGTGAATAGAATACTGGGCCTGTTGTCAGGAAGATTCATCTTCCTGAGTTCGAATACAGCCTCAGACTGTGTGTGACCCTAGGCAAGTCACTTAAAATTGTTTTGCCTCAGTTTCCTCATCTCCAAAATGAGCTAAAGAAGGAAATGGCAAACTGCTCCAGTATCTTTGCCAAGAAAACCCCAAATGGGGTCAGAAAGAGCCTGAAATGACTGAACTGAACCACAAGACTGGAGAAGGTCAAATGTTGTACTGATTTTTTTATGAAAGAAAGCAGAGGCTGCTAACTATAGGCCAGTGAACTTGATGTCAATCTGTGTAAAAATTCAAGAACTAATCACTAAAGAGTTGGTTAATGAATACCCAGAGTACGACTCTACCTGTGTGACATTGGACCAACTTCCCTTGGCCTCGGTCTCCTCTATAAAATGAAGGAGTTAGACAATATGTCTTCTGAGGTCCCTTCCAGCTCTAAAGACATAATCTTAAGATCCTAGGATCTGGAAAGAGAAGCAGTAATTGCAAACATCCAACATGGCTTCATGAAGAGCTGGTCATGCCCATCTAAACTTACTTGGTTTTTTGACAGGTTTACTAAACTGGCATATGAAGGGAATGCCACCAACATAGTTTGGCTAGACTTCAGCAAAACCTTTGATAAAGTATCCCTTTACTATTTTTGAGGAGAAGATGGAGAGAAGTAAGACAGAAACTAATACAATTGAGAACTGCTTGATTGGCCGGATTCAAAGAGCAGTTGATGATGGTTCAGTATCACTGCCGCAAGAGGTTTCCAGCAAAGTACCCCCAGGAATCTCTGTTTGGCCTTGAGCTATTCAGCATTTTTGTCAATGAACTGGCTAAAAGCATGGATGGCACATCACACACTCAATGACCAAGTCAGAGTCCAAAAAGATTGTGACAGGTTAAAGCATTGGGATTGAATCTAATAAAGTGAATTCAATATCATGAAATATAAAGCCTCACCCTTGGGTACAAGCAAGCAACTTCGGGTCCAAGATGGGGGAGGCATGGTTTGACAGTAATTTGTCTGAAAAATATCTGAGGGCTTTCATGGTCTTGTACAGAATAATAGCTCAATATGAGGCAGCAGCCAAAAGAGCTCCAATAACACCATATTGAGCTGCAATAAGAAAAGCATAGCTTCCAGGAATAGGGAGGTAATAGTTCCCACTGTACTCTGCTATCTTCAGAATTTATTTCAAGTATTGTACTGTATTTCAGTTCTGGGCACCATTGAGAAGCTGGAGAGTGGCCAGAGGACAACTAGGATAGTGAACAGCCTCGAGTCTATGTCACATGAGGTTTGGTTAAAGGAACTGGGAATGTTTAGGTTAGAGGAGAGAATCAGAGTGGATATTCTGAAGGGTTATCACATGGAGGAAAGGGTGGTTCTGTTTGGCCCTAGAAAGCAAAAACGAGAGCAATGGGTAAAGGTTGTAACAAGTCAAATTTAGGCCTGATGTCAGAAAAAAAAAATTCCCAATTGGAGCTCTCCAAAAGGGAAATAGACTGCCTTGAGCTGTAGTGGGAAGGCTTCCTTGAATCTAGCAGAAGCTAGATGAACCTTGTCAGATATGTTCTTGTGGGGGTTTCTTTAAGATATTAGTTGGGTAGATGGCAGCTAAGATCCCTCCTGGCTCTCAAATTCTCTAATTCTGTGATATGTAAGGGACTTAAGAAAGAAGAGAACAGCTGCTTTGGGGGATATGAGAGAGTCAGTCAGGAAAGACTAACAGATTGCTATGTGGCAGTGAAGGCCCAGTTGAGATTAGATAACATAAATTTGTAGAGGATCCAGTTGGCACAATCATGTAACTTTGCACAGAAGATCATAAGTTGGAGCAGAAAAGGTGAACTCTTACCTTGGGGTAACCCAGGATTGGAATTCAACATTTGTGAGAAGCAATAGGACAGGGGCAAAAGATATACAATTTAAATGCTTATACAACTGTTATAACTATAGGGTTAAGACCATAAAGGGAGTAAAATGAGACAAGAGCAAGAATGATAGGCTAGAAGATAAGCTGGGGGTTTAGAATAGGGAACTGAAAGCTAGAAGAAAAGGAAGAAATGGAGATACTGGAAGGATCACTGACATCAAAGAATAGATTTAGGAGGTACAAGGCAGAGGGAATAATGTTAAGATAGGAATTTATGATCAGTGAGGAAGTTAGAATTTTAATATCAGGGAGATGGCACTTTTATGGGTGATGGTGAGATCTAAGGTATGACCATCTCTGTGAGTGGTTCATATGGGATGATAAATCATCAGGGTTGATTCATTTGAAGGTCAGCATGTTGGAGGGGATGTTAATGTGTATATTGAAGTTTGGGTAGGGATTGGAATAGAAAGGAAGACTTGTAAGCCAGGTACTGAACTTCTTGACCAAAGAGGAAGAATGATATGAACAAGAAGATATAGACAGATGGATTGAAACTCATAGAAAGGGGTTTTTGAGTGATTTTTGTAGAAGTAGGGTACAGAAACTGTAGTAAGGAGAAAGAAGTATGCCTACTTCTCTTGGTCCACTTCAGGAAATGAGATGAGAAAAGGAGTACCCAATACTGGATAGAGTGGCCAGGGATAGCTTCTTCTGGAAGAAACCAAGTTTCTATAGTGTAAGAAGATGTAATGTCATAAAAAAGTCAGGATAAAGGGGAGTTTGTTACTGATAGAAGAGAATTTTAGAGGGCACAATGAAAAGTAGAGAAAGAAAGGAACTGAGACTGGACTGTATCAGTCTGTTTTCTCTTCATAGCTCAGGGAAGAAGAAATTGAGCCAGCAGAAAGATTGAGTCTATGTTGTTGAATACTTGATGATCAGATACCCAAAGGACTAACTGGACTCACACTCATCTCAAGATGGTGGGACCACACACTGAAATGATAGTCAGCATATGGAAAATGCAAGGCTCCTGGTCAGTCGTGGAGGTTTTGGTCCTGAATAGGGTCTTGTGGTAAAAGGCCTGGTATCTGGGCCCTTGATGTTACAAGGGTCTAAGTTATTAACATTTTCCCTAGACAATGTGGTGAAGAAAGAAAAGATAGTCAGTTCTTCCACCTTCGAAAGTAGATTTCAGAGAAAGGAGACTGACAAATCCAGTTCCTGATAAGAGCCAGGATTAGAGCCCCAGGTTTGGTTGCCAATGATGGTGAAGGAAGGAGGAGGTGCTAGGTAAAGACTCTCAGTGTCAGTAAAGGCTTCCACTTTCTTGAGAACATGATGGTAATGGACAGCTAAGGCAAGGTTCAATGACACAGGGCAGAGTAGATACAGCTTCCAAGGCAATAGAATCTGGGCAGTAATGATAGTATAATCACTAATAATGTGTACTGTTTCAAGGTTTGCAAAGAACCCTCACATTTGACCTTCACAAAACTGTGAGGTAGGTGCTATCATTACCCACATTTTACAGATGAGGAAATTTGGGATTAAAGGTTACATGACTGGCCTAAGGTCACACAGTCAGTAAGTTTCTGAAGCATGATTCAAACTCTTGACTCCAAGTTCAGCACTCTATCCACTAAACTACCTGAGCTGCCTCACAGAAGGTGCCAGAATGTATAAGGCTCCAAATCCAGTCCCTGAGAAGAGCTAGGGGTGAAGATTGAACCCTGGCTGATGGAATTATGGTGACTCTACTCCCATCCCTGGCTCTTGGTTAAATGAAGAGCCATGCTCCATTGACACTGTGCTGCTCCATTACTGGGTAAAAAAAAAGAAAGCGGTGGAGTAGAAGGTTCACCATTGCCTATTCTTCCTGTAAGGAAAGCCATGAAGGGGAATAGATTAGAATGATAAAAATTTGGTTAAAGATCAAAGAAAGATAAATGATATTTTGGTGGGATTATACCATACCATAGAACAGAATCATCAAACACAAGGTCTACAGGCCATATTGTAGCTGCAAGACTACTGAATTAAAATGTAATTGGGAGATATTTAACAAAATAAATAAAAATACAATAGAACACAGTGTTAATATGTGGTTTCAACATGAGGTACCTGGACATCTTCTGAAACTTTACCTATCTGCCACTGGTAGCAACGGATAAGCTCTTGACTTTCTTAATGACGGCTGCTTTATTCTTCAAAAAGCAGAAGAAGCAATAAGGGAAATGGCTTTTCTGAACCAAAATTCCAAATAACTGCTGCTGAAAAAGAATGGCTTGGAACTAACTGATCACACCATCAAGTCATCAATACACTGTCATGATAGACAAGGAGGAGAAAGCCGAGCATGATCTGCCATCTGCCATCAACTGGGAGAGAGTGGATTTAGAAGAGCTTGGAGAAGATCCTTTCCTATCAATTCACATTCCACAAGGCATAGAAGACTCAGGGATGTTCAAGAGCAAAATTCTGATGGCACAAATACAAATGATTTCAAAGACAGAAAAAGAAGACAGAGAAGCAAAGTGATTTACATATATATGCATGTGTATATTGCGAGACCCTTTGAGCCCTTCATCACCCAAAGGAGGCCAAAAACCTAGACTAGTCAATCCAGAGGATGATTTGAGCCTTTCTGGATTGACATGCCAACAATGCTTTGTGATGATTTCTGAGGGAACTGGGAAATCTTCCCACTATGTCAGCAACCTCGAGATTGGATGAAGCTTGCACAGACATCCTGAAGTCAGGGGCACTTCCTTGCTTCATGGCTTTATAATCTGTGCAGCCTAACCCCAAAGCAAGCCCAGTTCCAACTGCAGCTCCTCATGCACACACGCACGCACGCATGCATGCCTGCCTGCTTTGAGAGAAATAAACACACAGATGGCCTAATTTTGTTTGTCTTTCCTGGGCCAAACTCTGGAGGTTGACAATATGTATGTATCTTATGTGTATAATATACATATATTTTAAAACATGCAAAAGGAACAAAATGTGTACATGAGGAAAATATGAGGTTATTGAGTTTAAATACAAAAGAGTGGCCTGGTCACGTAAGAATAACACTAGGAATGGTAAGGCCCACAATAAATTTTTGATGAATGCCAAGAAAATGATTTTTTTTTAGTTGTAACAAAGTCAAAAGGAAATTCGAAAGGGAACTAGGAAGCTGATGATAATGGACAACAGAGAGAAGCCAGAACCACTCACATTTTATTTTGTTGGATTTTTCCCCCCTAAGCAGAATATTCTTTACATTGGGAAGTATATAACAAAAATGGTAAATAAGGAATTGCAATTCAAGTAAGGAGAGAGTAGAGCACCTTGATACCCTTAATGAGTTCAAGTTAACAGATATGAATAAATTATATCCAATAATACTAAAAGAATTTGCAGATGGGATTGTTCAGGGTTCAGTGCTTTTTACAAAATCATCTTGTCTCTTCCATTAGAATGTAAACTACTTGAGGTCAGAGACTATTTTTGCTTTTCCCTCGTATCCCTAGCCCTTAAACCTGTGCCACGTAGCAACATAAGAGACTAAGTGACACAGAGTAAGTTTTTAATAAATGCTTATTAATCGATGGTTGAAGAATGAAAGAAGTGTTAACAGAACTGCTTACAGGCAGATGTCCTGATTTTCAAGAGAGGGGAATATGGTGGATTATTTAAAGTGGAAGACTATGAGCTTGATTTTGATTCCTGGGGAAATTCTAAAATCTATTATTAGAATGATGATTTGTTAGCACATAGAAAGAGAGGTGGTCATAACTAAAAGCCAGCATGAGTTTTCCCTACCACACTAACCTTGTATCCTTTTTTTTTAATCAATGTTGTAAGTGGTAAATTAGAGAAAGATTACAGACTAATTACACCTGGATTTTGGCCAAACATTTAACAAAGTTTCCAAAATATAAGTTTCAAAAATTCAGAGATACGGACTTGATAATAGAAAAATTAAGTGGTTTCAGAATTAGTTTAAAAAACTGGATTCAGAGAATGCTGATCCATTAATATCATGGAGGTCAGCATGGAGAATGGTCTCTAGAACAACGCCCTAGACATCTGACCTTAGTTACAGCATTTTTTTAAATTACTTACTTGGACGAAGGTAGAGAAGATGCTTCTAAAATTTGTGGATGACTTGTAGCTGGGAAGACTAGTTAACTTGTTAGAGGTAGAACTGGGATCCACAGAGATCTCTACAGGCTGATGCTAGTAAGTTGAAAATGGATAAGAATAAAAGTTAAGTCCTGTGCTGGGGTTTGAAAAATCAATTGGACAAGTATAGGATTGAGGACATGTGTCTAGACTACTGTTCCTGTGAAAAACACCTGGGGGTTTTATCAGACTGCCACCTCTACGTAAATCAACAATGTTACATGGAAGTCCTGTAACCAATGTGATCTCAGATGGCTTTCACTGAAAGAAGCATCATGTGCAGAGGGCAGGTGAGAGTCCCACCAGACTGTCTGTGGCCACAACTATAGCGTGTGTGCCATGTTCAGGAAGGGAGCACTCCTAGACAAAAGTGATAATACTCGGAATCAAGCTGTGTGAGAATCTGTTGAAGGAACTGAGAATATTTAACCTGAAGGATAGAAGCCTTGAGGGCAATATGATAGGAAGCTAAGTAGCACAGTGGATAGATTATTGGACTGGAAATCAGGAAGACCTGAGTTTGAATCCAGACAGACATTTATCAGCTATATGACCCTGGGCACATCGCATAACCTTTCAGACTCAATTTCCTCATCTGTAAAATGGGAATAATAATAGCACCCACCTCATAGGGTCATTGTGAGGATCAAATGAGATAACACATGTAAATACTTTGTAAAGTTTTAAGCACTAGGCAAATGCTAATTATTATGATAATTACCGAAGTATTTAAAGGACTGTAATATAGAAGACGGATTAGATTTGTTCTTCCTGTATTCAGAGGGCAAAACTAAAGGAGAAGTAGATTTAAGTTCCACATAAATAAAACTTCCTAACAGTTCAAGATGTCCAACAGTAGAATGGGCTGAGTCATGAGGGAGTGAATCACTAATCACCACAGATTTCCAAAGCAAGGATGGAGGATCACTGGTCAGAGATGTGGTTGGGAGAATTCCTGTTCAAAGATTAAATAGTTTTAGAGTTTCCTTACAGTTTGGACATTCTATGATTCTACAGGCACACTCAAGTTTTCTATATTCTAAATCAAAATGAAACAAAATTCACAAAAGGGTATACCTTCTCCTTCCTCTACCTATTGTCCTATAGGCAACAAGGTTGTGGTGGTGGTTGTGGTTATGGTGGTAGTTGTGGTTGTGGTGGTTGTTGTGGTTGTGGTTGTGGTTGATGTTGTTCTTCGTTTTTGAAGAGGACCAAAATGACATCACTATGCTAGGGTCAAGTTATAATGTTTCCAACTGTGGCTGATTAAACCAATACGAGCTTGGAATATTCTACCATAGGTCGGGCACAAATAGTCCATGTGAACCTTTGGGGTAGATTATCTAAGTCTGCTTATCATGAATTTCTCTCGAGCTACTTCAATTCTGCTTTGCTCATAGAGCACAGCACCTTCTCTGATGAGCGCACGCCATGCTGAGTGGTCCCGTGCCAGTGTCTCCCATGTCACACAATCAATTCCAAAGTTCTTAAGAGAGACCTTGAGAATGTCCTTGTATTGCTTCTTCTGACCACCATGTGAACACTTGCCCTGTGTGAGTTCTCCATAAAATAGTCTTTTTGGCAAATGTACATTTTGCATTCAAACAATGTGGCCAGTTCATTGGAGTTGTGCTCTCTGAAGCAGAGTTTGAATGCTTAGCAGTTTAGTTTGAGAAAGGACCTCAGTGTCTGGTATCTTACCCTGCCAGGTGATCTTCAGAATCTTCCTAAGATAATTCAAATGGAAGGGATTCAGTTTCCTGGCATGGCTCTGGTATGTTGTCCAGGTTTCACAAGCATACAATAATAAGGTCAGCACACCGGCTCTGTAGACCTTCAGTTTGGTAGTCAGTCTAATACCTCTTCCCTCCTATACTTTCCTTCGGAGCCTCCCAAACACTGAGCTAGCTCTGGCAATGTGTGCATCAACCTCATTATCAATGTGTACATCCCTAGAAAGTACACTACTAAGGTAAGTGAACTTATCCATAGCATGGGAGGATGGTGAGATATTATTGCCTATAAGCCAAATCACTTTACTTCTCTGAGCCTCAGTTTCCTCATCTCTTGGATTACTTGATCTGAAAGGTATTGTCTCTTCTCTACTAGAAATAGTAATCTACACCAATCGCCTTCATTTCCTCACTACCCATTCATGCTCATTAGACCCTTTAATCTGGCTTCTAATCCTATTACTTCACTTAAATTGCTCTCTCCAAGATCCCTAGTAACTTCTTTTTTTTATTTTTAATTGATGGAATAAAACAAGCATTTCTATAACATAGTACAATAAAAAAAGATGATAGTACATGAAACTGTAAATCTACTGTGTACAATTTGCTATTCCTTTCAAATATACAACAAAATTATCAAGTAAGTTTCTTTTTTTTTCTTCCCTTCCCCCCCACAGCTACCATTAGACACAAATAGGTACATATATGTAAAATTACTCTATACATATTTATCAATTCTCTCTTGGGATGCAGATAGCATCTTTCTTCATATGTCCTTAATAGTTAATGTAGTTATTTATAATAGCCAAAATAACTTACTCATTTCAAATCATTCTTAAAACAATATTGCTATTACTATGTACAATGTTCTCTTGGTTCTGCTCATTTCTATCTTCATTATTTCATGTGAATCTTTCCATGTTTTTCTAAAATCAATGAGCTCATCATTTCTTATAACACAATAGTATTCCATCACAATCATACCACTGCTTGTTCAGCCATTCCCCAATTGATGGGCATCCCTGCAATTTCCAGCTCTTTGCTACCACAAAGAGAGCTGCTATAAACATTTTAGGACATACAGGTTCTTTTCCTTTTCCTCTAATTATCTTCAAAAGTAGACCAAGTAGTGGTATTGCTGTGTCAAAGGGCATAGGTAGTTTAATAACTCTTTGGGCATAATTCCAGATTGCCCTCCAAAATGGTTGGATCACTTCCCGATTCCACCAACAATGAAGTAGTGTTCCAATTTTTCCACATCTCCTCCAACATTTGTCACTCTCCCCTTCTATCATTTTAACCAATCTGGTAGGTGTAAAATGATAGATATCTCAAGGTTATTTTAATTTGTATTTCTCTAATCAATAATGATTTAGAGCATTTTTTCATATGACTATAAATTGTTTTGATTTTTTCATTGGAAAACTGCCTGTTCATAACCTTTGACCATTTATTAATCAGGCAATGACTCATATTCATAAATTTTACAAAGTTCTTTATATATTTTAGATATGAGACCTTTATCTGACAAACTGTCTATAAAAATTTTTCCCCAATTTTCTCCTTTCCTTAGTTACATTTGTCTTACTTATACAAAACCTTTTTAATTTAGTGTAATCAAAATTATCCATTGTACACCTAACTTTGCTCTCTTTCTCTTGTTTATTCATAAATTGTTAGCCTATCCATGTGTTTGATAAGTAGTATATTTCATGTTGTTCTAACTTTCTCGTAACTTCTTAATCCATAAATCCACTGACCTTTTCTCAGTCCTCATAGTCTTTGACCTTCTGCATAACTGATAGAAGCTTCCTTCTTAATAATCTCTATTCACAATATCTCAAAATGACAGGATTGCAATTAATTAGCAGTCATCTAATACTATACATTTCTAAAAGGAATCCCCACTAGAACATACCTAAGTGGTCATTCAGGCTCTACTTGAAGACCTCTAATGAAGGAGAGCCCACCATCTGTTAGGGTAGCTCTTTTGTTTTACTGTTCTCTCCTGGCCCTACTCCCTGTCTGATTACTCCTTTATCTCCTTTGTTCGTTCATCTTCCTTCTCCTGTTCCTATAACGTAAGTTTTCCCCAGGTCTCTCTCTCTAGTCCTCTCTCCATACTTTCTCATTTGACAATCTCATCCACTTACATGGTTCCAACCATCATTCCATGCAGTTGACTCCCAAACGTATCTAGCCAGCCTCAATTTATTTCCTGAGCTACTGTGCCACGTAACCAGCTTCCTGTTGAACATCCTCACCTCTCCTGACTCTACTTCTCACTCTCTGCACTTTACCGTCATCTCCCAACTGCTCTCTCATCCTGGAACATCCTTCCACCCCTGAAGCCTTGTCTCTTTCCTCCCAGCACCTCCATTTTGTAGAAGGTCCCAAGTTGGTCATCCTTCATTTCCTCTCCTGACTATGCTTTGTACTCTCTGGACTTAACTACCATGTCCCTGTCTGGGGATATCTAACCCCTACTTTTTAACTCTCTTTTTATCTGTCGTCTTCCTTAAAATTTAAGCTCCTTAAAGGTACAGACTGTCTTTATTTTCACTTATACTTATATCCCCAGGGCTTAGCACAGTGCCTGGCACATTGTAAGTGTTTAATAAATGCTTGTTGATTTGAATTGACTTGATCTGTATGTTCCATGGGCACCTCAAACTCATCCAAAACTGAACACTTCATCTTACACACAGACACACAGACACACACACACACACACACACACACACACACCCCTTCCCCTCCTCTCAGTTTCCACATTTCTATTGCTTCATTACCATTCCTCCTAGTAACCAAGATTCAAAACCTCAAAGTTCTCTTGAACTCTTCCCACTCTCTCACCATGTAACCCACGTTGTCAAATCCTGTCAATTCTATGTCCACAATACTTCTTGTATCTGCCCCCTCCTCTCTACTTCCATGGCTACTCTCCTGCTGGCTCAGCCCCATTTTCACATCTCACTGAATCCATTACAATAGCCCACTGCTAGTTTCCCTTTTCCCCCTCCAGTAATTTTTCAAAATAGAAGCCAGTCCTAATATATGTCCGATCATGTTACTCCCTACTCAGAAACCCTCTGTGGCTCCACGTTGCCTATAGGATAAGACACAAGTTGCTTAGTCTGGCATTTAAGACCCTCTACAGTCTAGCTCCAACCTTCCTTCCAGACTCATTTCATGCTACTCACCTTATTTGACATTTCAACCAGACTGAAATACCAGCTCTTCCTCAGCTTCATCCTCTAGCCTCATACCTCTTAGCTTCCTGGACAAAGACAGCCTCCCTTACTTTGTGGAATCCTCTTCCTTCAAGGCGCAGCCCAGGGGCCAGCTTCTTCCTTGAAGTCTCTCCTGGTCCCCATTGCTGAAAATGGCTTCTCCTCCCTCAAAGCACTTCTTTTTTTTACACTTTGGATTTTCTTCTCATATTCTTCCTCACATTCAACAAGATCACCCAGCATTTTAAATTTCTTCATAGCCTGGCCCCTTCCTTCCTTTCCATTTATCTTATACTTCACTCCCCTCTGAGGGATCCAGGGATATCCGCCATCTTGGTATTCCTTGCACATGCCCTCCATGCCTTTTAATGGCTGGCCCCTATCCCTGATATAGTGTCCCTTTTCACATCTGCTTCCTGGCTTTTCTGGTTCCCTTCAGGATTCAGATCAAATTACAACTTCTGCGAGAGGTCTTTCCAGTAGCTCACCTATTCCCTTCATTACCTCTTAGATTACTTCTGATTTACACTCTATCTTCTATGTACCGAATTGTCTACATGGCATCTTCCCCATGAGAATGTGAGTTCCCTGAGGAATTGAGTTTAGTGATCTATCTACTGCACCACTGGTTTGCTTTAGAAGCATGTGTTGAATTTCATAATTAGTGTAAATAAGGTCATTAATAATCATAATAAAAGATAACTTTTAAAATCATAGGAAGTGCCTACATATGTGTGTTGGTGGGAGAACACGTTAAATACCTATGATGCCAAGGCTTGAGATGCTACAGATTCTGGATAATGTCTGACTGTTCTCCAAGGTCCTTTCTAGCTGCAGTGTTCTCAGCTTCTAAGCTCTTGCCATGAGTACTTATCCCTGACTGGAGCAAATAGCCAGCAATATTTCAGATGGAGCAGTACAGTAATGTCAGGATATTATGTTGTTATGGCGCACTTATCTCCATTGCTGAGTTGTAATCAGGGTCTCATCATACTCATTGCACAAATGTTAAGACCATTTGAAGGAGACGCAGGCTTCTGGACACTGGGCACAACAAAAATCACAAGCTAGGATGTCACTTCATTGCTTACACAGTGCCTACTGAGTAGAAACTCAGAGAGGTGATGGGATTGCAAAAATTGTAACTTGGCTTCAATAATAGGCACGCGATAATGGGTTGGTTTGCCTTGCTTTTCTGTATATACATGTAAATAACAAATGCATCTCTTAACAGAAAAATTCAGAGATTATAGGCTCTTTACGACAAAGGTCAAGGTGTATATAGACTGCAGCAAGGCATTTGGCCCGCTTAGACTTTGGCTTTCTCATCTGTAAAATGAGGGTATTGACCTCTAACTAAAATCCCTTCCAGCTCTAATATTCTGTGAATGAAACTGAGATTTCTGCAGTTTCTGATGCCTTTTATTCAGTAGATGCATACACATCATGATTGCCATAAGATGTGGGTAAGCCCCAAATCCAATGGGCTAAACCTCAGGTTTGGTTTCAATTGTTTGGAGTTTTCTTGGCAAAGATACTGGAGTGATTTGGCATTTCCTTCTCTAGTTCATTTGACTGATGAGAAAACTGAGGCAAACAGGGTTGGAGTGACTTGCCCAGGGTCACACAGCTAGCAAGTGTCAGAGGCCGGATTTGAACTCGGGTCTTCTTGTCTCCATTCCTAGGGATGCTAAGTCAAGGTCACACAGAAGACCCAATTCTACCTCCTATTATTATTACATGGCCTTGGACCATTCACAACCTCTCTGAGCCTCGGTTTCCTCCTCTATAAAATGGTATTTATAAGGTCCTTCCTACCTAGTTCATGGGGTTGTTGTATAGACCATATGAGATAATGTGCCTGAAAGCACCTTGTAAAATGAGAGGGTTGGATGCAATGCCCTCTGAGGTCCCTTCCAGCTATAAATCTCTGATCTTAAACTGCAAAGTGCTCTGCAAATGTAGGAGATTAGTCAGTACAGATAAATCTTTTTAATGGCTTGGTTTTTCCATTTTAGATTGAAAGTAGGGGCCTGTCTTCACTTCTGAATAATATCCTTGTACATTGTAGGTGCTTAACAAAAATGCTCATTAATAAAAGGATGTATGACAGTGCATTTGGCACGCGTTTCTTCCTCTTTGCTAGTGCCCAAAGTCAGGTGGCCTTCAGCAAGCTCTACGCGCTTAAATTAAACGTAGCCATGGCAGCAATGGATAGGAAACTCCTTGGAGGAAGAATGGCGTCCCTTGTAATTAGATTGTGCTTTGCTTTGTAACTCCCTCATGAAATGCAAACAGCTGTGAGATGCATCCCTGGCCTTCTCCGTGGGTCTGAGGTCAGCTTGCTTTCTTCGCTGCAGGGAGGGCCTTCCACATGACCCCACCTGCCACTGAAATGGAAGAAAAAGGCACTTCCCTAAATGAGTCTGACTGGAGCTGGCCAAGAGCCCTGAAAGGAAGAACCCTGCAAACAAATCACATTCTTCAAGGAATTCATACACTTTACTGCAGACTCCCACCCCTTTCCATTATGTTAATTTCCCCCTGCCCAATATTCTCATTCCTTCCTCTCTATCTCCCTCCACCCTCACACTGGGGTAGAAAAAGCTGGTCGATGCTGTAGTCAGAACCCATTCAATTTAGCAAAGAGGGTCTGTACAACCGCTGCAGCAGCCGTTGCTTTCTTAACCACATGCTAAAACAAGGACTTGGCCAGCAGGTGATCTCTGGGCTGCAGTGAGATTGGGTATGCAAAGATGCACATTCCTGGGTTGACTGGTTGGTTGGTTTGCTTGTGACTGTTAGGCCTGGACTGATGCCAAGGTCAGGAAATCTATAGAGGGTTAACATAATATTTCCTCTTTGATCTGTCTCAACCTGCTTTTGCACTGTTAGTGGGAAAATATTGCTCTAGCTTGGCTGAATTGCTCCTTTCCAGTTCTAAACTGTCTGTCCTCACTGTGTGCTTATTTATTATTCAATTATTATAGTTATTGGATGTGCTCATGGCTTATTGCCCTCTGGGTGCATTTACAAGTAGGACAGGAAAAATCCATGCTAGCTTAATTTTTTTTTAACCAAGACGGGCACACCAAGTCTGAAAACTATTTGTTTAAGGATGCCTTCCTAACGATCTCCCCAAACTTGGATTGTCCTTTTGGGGGCAAGTGAGTCACCCATGTTGTATGTTTCACAGTGATACCTCCTTCATGAAGAAGTTTGGAAGGGCAGGTTGTCTTTGTCTGAGTTTTATAGGTCAACATCCCCCATTAGAGTGTAAGTCCCTTGAAGACAGTGACTGTTTTGCTTTCTCTTTGTATCCAAACATGCCTGGCCCATAGCAAATAAGGGCTTAATAAATGCATGTTGAATTGTTTGGTCAAGTAGTTGATTGTCTGGGGTCACTGGGATCCAAGGACTCAGGGCCCTTGAGAGGAAGAGTGACACCACCATCCTCCCTTAAGACTATGGTACCTGTGCTCCCCTCTCCATATGCACAAATACAAACAAACATAAACAAACATAAACATTGTGCAAAATCACAATCTTCTGGCCACAAAAGGCTGAAGAATTACAAGCAGTTCTCAGAGGATGAGAAAAGTACTTTGTGCTTAGATTTTTGTGTCATCATGAGGTAGCTAGTTGGCATAGCAGAGTGAGAAAGACCTGAGTTCATATCCTGCCTCTGGTACTTAGTAGCTGTGTGGTCCTGGGAAAGTCTCTCAGCCTCAATTTCCTTATATGTAAAATGAAGATAATAATAGCACCTCTAATCAAACGGGGTAACATTCACAAATCTTTAAATGCTTATATAAATTATAGCTATCACAGCAGATTTTCCCTCATGCATTTTTTAGAAGATACAAGGAACTTAGTTTTTCCACACTGCCCAAAAACCTTCACGCAAAATCTGGGAAGTGGCTACACATCAGTTCAAGATACTCCTCTCCAAAAATGTAACTCCAAGTGATTTATGGTGTCAGCAGAATTTAAGAATGTGAAGATGAACGTAAGTAACCATTGAACCGTGTGTGGGTGGAAAAGATCATCTTAGGAGAAGGTCAACTTGACTGTGACAAACTGGGTCATATCTAAAGGGAAGGGATCAGGAGAGTGGGAGGACTTGAGACAATAGGACATATCGATAATTCATTGAAGGAACTAGGGAGAAGAAAAGACTTGAAGGGAAGAGCAGTGGGAAGGAGGAGGACATGATAGCTATCTATCTTCAAGAATATGGCAAGTTCTCATGTGGAAGAGGGATTGCCTTTGTCATACTTGACATCAGAGGAAAATAGAAGTAGGAGCAATAATACTCAACAATTTTTTTATGTTTGTGTGTAGATCTGTGGTTTCACTGGCATGGGGAATTCCCAATGAGACACTCAATTTAGCAAGGATCAATTGCTCTGCAATTTATAGTCTTGGAGAATTTCCTTGGGTGCTGAAAGCTTCCATGACTTCCCAGGGTCATACAGTAGGACTGAAGCTCAGGTCTTCCTGGCTGAAAGGGCAGTTCTCCATCCTCCAACCCATACTGCTTCTTAATAATATTTAATACTTGGTCACATTAATATTTTAAGTTTTTTCACAACCCTTTAAAGTAGGTGGAGCAAGTATTATCTCCATTTTACAGGTGAAGAAACTGAGGCTTACATAGCTAGCAATTACTAGTGCTTGGATTTGAACCTAAATCTTCTGACTTCAAGTCCATAGTTCTTCCCTTCCCATAGGTAGTTAGTACAGAGAGGAAGGTTTTAGCTCTGTGTGATGAAAAACTAGAGCTGTCCAAAAGAATGGGCTGGCTTGAGAGCCATTAGAGTCTCTGTCACTAAAGTGTCCTCAAATAGGGGATAGGTGACCACTTATTCAATATGGATGCTGCAGAAGGGATTCCTGCTCAGTTATAAGTTGCACTAACTGTCTCTGAGATTTGGAGATTCTGACAAATTGTGTTATTCTGTTTTACTGACAGATAAGTCAAAGAACACTTAAGTGAGAAGAGAAGGAAAACAGTATGTATTGCGTGGTCTCCCCCCTTTATCGATTCCATATGGAGCTGGTCTCTCCTGTAATTAACACAAAGATCATCTGGGACTCATATGATTGTCTTGTTCCAACTCTGTCTCTGAGTCATTTATGTATGAGATGGATATTTTCGTAGCACACACATGCCCATGACTTTATGCTAGGAGCTATGCAGAAATTAAATTTGACCTCTGGATTGCCCTGAGAAAATCCTTACTGCGGCTTCCCTTTCTCTTTCTGAGACTCCTGTGGAAATGATAAGAACACGCTGAGAGTCCAAGAGGCAGCATGATAGACCACCAAGAATGTTGTATTGAGCCCAAGGATCTGGGTTCAACTCCCTTCCCTGTCAACTTAGCTCTTTGGTTAAGACATTCCACCTCTCTAGACTTCAAATCCCTAATCTATAGAATCGGTAGAGTGAGGAGGGACTGAGTTAAATCATGAATCCTTAACCTAGGGTCTGGGATCTTTTTTGGTTATATTTTGATAATTGTACTTCAAATAATTGGCTTCCTTTGTAATCCTCTGTATCTTATTTTATGGATTTAAAAATATTATTCTGAGAAGAGATCCAAAGTCTGCACTAGCCTCCCAAAGAGATCCATGACATGAAAAAGCTTAAAAATACCTGGTTTGGATGTATTTAAGGTCCCTTTGAGCTCTAAATCCCTGATGATAGTCCATGAGCCAGAGAAATTCTAGTACAATATGTCCCATGCACTTTCTTTTTTTGATACAAAGTCTAGAAGAATGCCTCTGAGGACAAGACAGGGCCAGAACACTAGGGGCTATCATACAAGGTCTAGGCTGAGAGAGAAATCTTGGCAGGCCAATACATCATTTCGTCAGAGCCATTTGGCAGCCTAGAGTCTATGGGCCCCAAGGTCTGCACAAATGGTGGGTTGTGTCTGTCAGAAAGC
Source organism: Vombatus ursinus (assembly GCF_900497805.2). Taxonomy (NCBI): domain Eukaryota; kingdom Metazoa; phylum Chordata; class Mammalia; order Diprotodontia; family Vombatidae; genus Vombatus; species Vombatus ursinus. The sequence goes on along the minus strand of NW_020954580.1, from coordinate 25,790,917 downwards.
TAGGAAGAGCAGCAATAGTTAGCATTCTGTGTGAACAAAAACTTGGTATAGCCCTCCAACTCCTGCCAACTGCCATTATTGGGCAAATGATACATGTAGGTTTGTGTTTGACGAGGTCTAGAGGTTTAGCGGCGCTGGGACCCAGAGATCACGACATGCAGGCCCTGCCAGAATGAATTCAACCCAAATCTTCTTTCAACCAGAGAAAAAGTTTATTAGAGATAAACCGTACAGGCCAGACTTCTAAGGAATCTGAATATTAGTAACGCCCGCAGGGATGAGCAGTCATGAGAAAGTCTCAGCCTTTTGGGCATGAGAAAGTCTCAGCATTTAAATGGGGGCCAGGGTGGATCTTATGTACACTCAAGTAATTTTGGGTGACCAGAGGAGGGGCTGGGAAAAGGGTCTTGGTGACTTAGAGAGAATTCTGATTTGGAAGATCTAAGAGATTGAATAGACAATGGGAATAGATAATGAAGGGAACTAGAAGGAAGAAGTTTGAAAGGCATCTGAATAAGATCGAAAGGTGGGGCTAGGGCTTTCAAAGGGAGATAAGGGCAGTCAATAAGGAACCTTTGAGACCAGAGTAAGGAATGTTTAAGGGCTTTCTGGGGCCCATAGACAAAAGGGAGCCAAGTTCTTTTTGGAGCAAGGGGCAAAGGTCTCAGCTTGGGCCCATACCCCATCAAATTGAGGGCTGGCTTGCTCTTGACCTTAAAATAAAATGCCTCCAATGAATGACTCGAGAACAACATTCTGAGTAATTTAAGCACTAAGGGAAAGTTTGCTGATTGTCTATTGCTTGTTTCTACTGCTACTCTGTCATCTGACCAGCAAGGAACTTTTTCATCCACAAGCTGCCCCCTCCCCCTAATTTGCTGACCGCAACAGGAAAGTGTCTGAACAAGGTGGCATTCCATAAGATGCTTGATTAGGGATCTGTTTTCATATCAGCCTACCTTGTCCTTCAGATATATGCTCATTTCCATTCTCACTTCCTGCTGCATCTGTAAATAGTTTCCATTTCTTCTTCTGTCTTGGATGATCCATTCCTGGTCATCTTTCCAAAATGTTATTCTGTGCCAGACAAACAGCCCCTCTAACTGCTCTTTCCTCAGATATTTGAATCAGATGCTGAGGGCATCTGATTTTGGAAAACAATAATAAGCAACTATTCCCTGAACAGGCTTTGCGGGGGAAAAGCTTTGTAGCTTAAATACAAATGGATAACCCAAAAGGAGAAAACCCTTCTCAAAATAAGAGATATTTCAGGGATTTTGTTTGTTTGGGGCGGGGGGGGGGGGGGGAGGTTGCCACATTGGCCATTGCTAAACATTGCCAAGGGTCTAGGTGATCTAGGAAAAGTGAAATATATCACTAATTTTGATATGTAATGCTATGCAATGCTAAGTTCACTGTCAAGAGCAACATGGAAAGAGAGAAGGTTGTCTTGACCTAGCACAAAGTTCTTCTCAAAGTGGCTTTGAGGACTATGATAAGGAAGGACCCCTTCCTTGACAGTCTTTCCTCAGTTTCCTTGATACTGCTGTACCCTGGAATGAGGGCTAGATATGGAGTCAAAAGGGATCAGGGAACTTTCCTGGTACCAGGTAGCCAGTCCTGAGCCATATATTCCTAAAAGAAGATGTAGCTGAGATATGTTTAGGGGAAAAAAACAGTAAATTCCTATAAGTGATCATTTGTCTGCTCTCCTAGTGGCTGCAATTGTAAGAACATTGTTGTGCTGATTCTGAAACAACACAATAAAATTGTTTTAGCCACATTTAAAGGCTGTTGGTAGCTAGAGAACTAGTCTCCCTTTTATCCTAACTTGAACCCAAGCAAAGGGGAAACTAGTGAGTGTACATACAAAGAGGAAACCTTGAAGGAATTATGTCATGTTGTGGCATGTCTCAGCATAGTGGTATCTTTAAAATGGTCAAGAAGCTCCCACATTGGTAACAGAGAACTGGAAACAAAGTAGGTGCCCATGAATGGCTGAATGACTAAATAAATTGTGATGCATGACATAATGGAATATTTTATGTGCTGTAATAAACAATGAATATGATGAATACAGAGAAGCATGGAAAAACTTACATAAACTGATGCCAAAATGATGTAAGCAGAACCTGGAAAGCAATATATACAATGACTATTACAAAGAATGACTATAAAATAATCAAAATGGAAGGCTGTAAAATTTAAAAGACCAAGCTTGGTCCCAAAGAAGAGATATGAGAAGACAGTTCCCCCTTACTCCTTTGCAGAGGTGAGTGTTCATGAGTGTGGAACATTGAATATAATGTCATGTTTATTTTTTCAATGTGTTGATTGATCTTGCTGATTTTTTTTCTCCTCTTTTTTAAAAATTCTTTGTTATAAAGGATTTCTCTCTAGGAAGGGAAGAATAAAGGAAAAGGATTCTGGGGAAATCTAGGTGATGTAAAAAAAAAACCAACAAAAAAAACAAGATGCAGCTAGGTGGTACAGTGGATAGAGCTCTGGCCCTGAAGTCATGAGGACCTGAGTTCAAATCCGGCCTCAGACCAAACACTTGACACTTACTAGCTGTGTGACCCTGGGCAAGTCACTTAGCTGCAACTTTCCAAAAAAAACCAAAACAAAACACAAGAGATAGCAATAAAAACCCAATCTTCAAAAAGAAGCTCCAAGATTTTGTGTAATAATGAGTTCTTTCATGTGCATTGGACCCACCAATAATACCTCCTATTTTTGTTACATTGCTAGAGAGAGGAATCTTGAAGTGTTTAATAGATAATTAAGTCTGGTTACAATAGAAATTATTTATAAGGTTGATAGGCAATATAAAATCCCATGAAGAACTTGCTGTTAAAGATTTAAAAACTACTATTGTCTTGAGTCCATACAATGGAAAAGGTTCCATCATATCATCAATATCATCAAAGGAGGCCCACTTTAAGTGGACCATCTTATTCCATACCCAACAAAGATTTGCATTCAATGGGCTATCCTGACTAACCCGCACTCCCTTCTATGCCAGAGAAGTGTAGCCTAACTACTTTCTATATGTGCCTCTTATTTGAATACATCAAAATATCTTGGATTTCATTGGTATGAATGTTTCTTCTATAAAGCAATTTCCAACCCCTTCTAGACCTTAGGAGATTATCTTCTTAAGTTTCTGTGGCCAAAAAACTTTGTCGCTTAGTGGCTAACCTTCTAGTGACAAATCCCTCCAATCTTAGTTGGGCTGGCCCTCGGATGAGACATGTAATTCATTATCATGCTTCTATTTGAATCTTTTTCAAATTGGCAAGAACTACCACACCTTACCCTTCACTGGCAGAGTCTTTGAGAAACTATCGTCATCTGTACTCTTTAATGAATCATGAGTAAGACTTGGGCAGAAAATTTGTTAGCCATAACTGCGTAATCAGGACTAAGGCTTTTTAACATGACATCAGGAATTCAGGGAAAAAGTTGCCAGATTTGCCCCTTATGTTCTGATGTTACTTACTAAGTGCCTCCTTGAGGGTTCTCATTCCAGGCAACTTGCATGTCTCCCTGCTAGTTGCTGGGAGTATGATAGTATATGTGTTTTTTTTTTTCACAGTCCCATTGGCTCTGGGATCTTTCTATCAGAATGCAGTCCTTCCTCACTTCAAAACATGAGTTGTCCAAAGAGTATTTCATTTTACAATGTGAGAGTCTATGGGACACTATACCCATTTTATGTCTAGGGGCTTAAAATAATTCTATTCTTTTATTTCCCCCACCCTTTATTATTTGCCTCACTATTCTGTCTCAATTAAATGCTTTGCTATGTATTTTGTACATAACTAATTATTTACAATTATCTCCCTCATTAGAATGTGAGCCCCTTGAGGGCAGAGATTGTTTTTACCTTTTTTGTATCCCTACATAGTAAGTTTTTAATAAATGCTTTTTTTATTGATTGATGGTTCCTATTGGTCTGACCAAAAGAAGATGAACTGGATGGGGACTTGTCATATTTGCATAATTACAATTATCCAACACACCCCATTTTAAGGCCAAACATGGCAAGGCATTGTGGAGTTGAGATGGATGTATGCAACATTTGGTTAGATAAATATGATCTATAACTGGAGAACAGCATTCCAAGGAGCTAAAAATTCAGGAATAAATAGTTCTCAGGCAATGCAATATAGTGGAAAAGACATCGAACCTAGTGTCAAAAAACCTAGATTCCAATCCCAACTCTGTCATAAACTAGTCTTGTGTCTTTGGGCAAGTAATTTCATTGTCCTAGTTTCTTCATTGGTAAAATGGAGATAAAAATAATTATACTAGATACGTACTTGACAAAGTTGCTGGAACAAAAGTTCTATACAAATGTGAGATATTTCTGTTCTGCGGTGGGGGAGGCAGGGAATCTTCATTTATCTCCAGTTCCGACTCTAGCTGAGATCATAAAATCTGGTTTATATTCATTGTGAGAGAATCTCAGATCTAGAAATAGAGCCCAATTTAATGGCAGTAGTCTAGAGTGATGCTATTTTCCTTTTTGGTTACCTGGTTGAAATTAGACTGTGTAAGAGATGCATTCAAGTCATTACTTAGGCATCTAGGTGGCACAGTGTACTTAGTGCTGAACCTGGAGTCAAGAAGACCTGAGTTCAAATATGGCCCCAGATACCAACTAGTTGTGTGATCCTGGGCAAATCATTTAACCTCTGTCTGCCTCAATTTCCATATCTGGAAAATGGAGATAATATAACCTACCTGTCAGAGTTGTTATGAGGATCGAATGAGGTAATATTTGTAAAATGTTTAGCACAATGCTTGTTGCATAGTAGGGACTTAATAAATGCTTCTTCCTTCCTTCCTTCCTTCCTTTCATTACTAGCCCATATATACTACACAGCCCCAATGAAAAAGGGGAGTTGTTCCCATCACAGACATACTTTGCTTTCACAGAGGATGATTTGATCCTTGAGAGGCAAAGTAGCAAATGATAGATGGATGGATGGATGAATGGATGGATGGATGGATAGATGGATGAAAAGATGACAGAATGATGATGATGATGATAACAACAATGATAGATAGATAGATAGATAGATAGATAGATAGATAGATGGATAGATGATAGATAGATTTAGCTAGGCATCTAGGTGGCACAGTAGATAAAGCCCTAAGCCTGGTCAGGAAGAACCGAGTTCCAATCCAGCCTCAGACATTTCCTAGCTGTGTGACCCTGAGCAAGTCATTTCACCCCTGTCTGCCTCATTTTCCTCAATTGTAAAATGGGAGAATAATAATAGTACGTTCCTCCAGAGTTGTTGTAAGGAACAAATGAGATAGTATTTGTGAAAGCACTTAGCCCAGTGCCTGACACAGATTATGTGCTCAATAAATGTTTGTTCTTTCTTAAGTAAAATTATCCCTCTGGCTAAGCTTACAAGTCGCTGCCTACAACAGTCTGGGTTTGGTTCTACAGCTCCTTGAGGTCAGAAATTAATTCATATTTGTCTGTGTGTGCTCAGCACCTGACACAGTAAAGGCTAGTTGATTGATTGATAGAGGGAATCCTCCTGGGAAAATTAAGGCTTCCATTTTTACCAGTAAAAAACTCTGTTTTCTAAAGGCTCTTTGGTCTTTAAGGTTTATTGTAAAGTTCTTACCTCCTCTGCTAACAACGTGGTTCAGAGTAAACTACTTAGCAGGTTGCAGTTGACATCAATGGAGAATAATACCCCATAGGAAAAGAAAGCAGAGGGGCAGCTAGATGGAGCAGTGGATAGAGCGCCGGCCCTGAAGTCAGGAGGACCTGAGTTCAAATATGACCACAGACCAAACACTTGACACTTACTAGCTGTGTGACCCTGGGCAGTCACTTAATCCCAATTGCCTAAAAATTTAAAAAAATTTTTAAAAAAAGAAATTTAAAAAAAGGAAGCAGGATATGTGCTTAGGAGAGATGACCAAGGATAAGGTCAGGGAACAGGGGCCAGAAAAGGAGGCAGAAGAACGTCAATCCTTTTTTGACAAATACATGCCAGGTATTGTGTAAGACAAATGTGACACAGGCCTTGCCTTCTCAGAGCTTGGACGCTACTGGAGAGACAAACAACTTTGGCTACTTCACCTTTGATTCTAAACGTTCCTATTTGCTGAAAATATTTTAAGAGGCATGGAACTATAACTCTTCTTCTGATCCTTCCAGAAAAGGTTCGGAGATGAACTGCAGGAGAGAAAAGAGGGCGCAGCACTCTGAAAGAAAAGAGAAGATGCCAACACCCTGTGATCTGCCCCTTCACACACAACACACCCCCACCCGCAATAATCGTGTCTCTCACTACAGAGACCGTGAGGCCAGTGGCAACGAAAGAGTTCTCAGTTACTCTAATTCAAGACGACTGGGAGGGGACAATGCTTCCTCTGCTCCTTTCTATATAAAATGAGCGGCTGTATACCACCTCCGTTTGCTTTGTTGGGCTCTGTCCCTGACAAACTAAAGTCTATTCTCCTCTTTAAAAAAAAAATTTATTATCCACTTAACAATTATCAGTAATCATCAACACCCTAATATATGAAGAAGATTGTATAGAAGCCATGAGCTTCTGTTACATATGGCTATGTTGTTAAGGGTATATTAAACTTAACAAGCTAATAACAAATTTGCCTTATTTGGGTCTCTTTCTAAGCTTCTTTAGAAATTCCCCCTGTCAGCAAAGATCAGCAACTTCCAGCAATTTAGAGAGTTCCTGGAATACTGAGAGGTTATGTGCTTTCATTTTGTTTTCTTCTGTGCACATTTACAGGTTTTAATGATGCCCTTTTTTCTTTCTTTCTCCTTTCTTTCTTCATTTCTTTCTTTTTCCTTTCTTCCTTCCTTCCGTTCTTTCTTCCTTCATTTCTTTCTCTTTTTTCCTTTCTTTATTCCTTCCTTCTTTCTTTCTCTTCCTTTCTTCCTTCTTTCTATCTGTCTTTCTCTTCTTTCCTTCCTTCCTCTTTCCTTCCTGCCTTCTTTCTTCCTTTCTTCCTTCCTTTCTCTGTCTCTCTTTCTTCTTTCCTTCTTTCCTCCCTGCCTCCACCCCACCTCCCAGTTAGTAGGCCAATAAGCATTTATTAAGTACCTACTCTGTACCAGATGCCATGCTGAGCACTGGGGATACAAAAAGAAGAAAAAGCTCCCACTAACATGCCCCACCATATATTCACAGTAGGTTTAGATGTAGATACCCAAGTCTACTTCACTTCTGCCCCTATAATCATCGCCCCAGCCCTAATTATGGGCAACCAAAACACAGACATTGGCTACATCTGAAAATACATTCTTATTGTGCATGTCTGAACCATTACCTCTCTAGCAAGAGGCAGGAGGCATGCTTCATTGTCAGTCTTTTGCCATCATGATTGGTCACGGCACTGATCAGAATTCTGAAGTCTTTCCAAGTTGTATTCCTTTACATTATTGTGGTCATTGTGTAAAGGGTTCTCCTGGTTCTGTTCTTCTCACTCTGAATTCCTACACCAATTCCCTTATCTGAAGGGCTCCTTTCTCATGCTTCTGTTTCTATTCAAAGCCTCCCTGATAAACTCTCTCTTTCCATTTCAGTTCTTGGGTTAATGATCAACATTTTTCCTGGAAATAGACTGAAACAGTCTGAAAACCATGGAGCAAAGTAGTATTGAAATCTCTTTCTTCTTTCCCTTCTCTGAAGAAAAACAGCCTGATCCTGGAAATAGTGCATTCATTCAATAATTGACTGCTTTAATTTTTTGTTTACTCTTTTAAGTAGTAATTTAACAGAATCCCCTTCTGAGCAAAGCTAAAAATAAAACTTTTTCTACAGATGCAATGGATCCTGTCCAACAGCATCATCCCATGCCTAGGATTTGGGAGCGGCCTGAGATGGGTGTGGGGTACCAAGAGCCCGCCACCCAGCAATGACTCCCTCCCTCCCCAACAGACATGAAGGAACGCCATTGGAGACACAGTTGTCTTTATTACTTTGCAATCCCATGGAGATTAATTTACCTTCAAGGGTAGTATGTGCTTGGCATTTAGAAAGAAAACCCAGTGCTTATATTAAAAGATTGCCTTGAGATTTAGCAGCATTTGTGTGTATAATATCCTAGTTCAAGAGGATATGAAGAGTGGTTTATGATCTATATAAGTTGGATGACTTTTCATTCTCTCTCTGTCTTTTTAAAAATTTATTGTTCCATGTTAACTCTGGGTTATATATGGCATGCCTATTATTAACAGCCTAAACATATTGGGTACTTTATTTAATATACTAATTACATTATTCTTTTTTAACCCTGAATAAGATCCTCAGAATATCTGTAGCCTACCCTACTGAATCAAGGCCTACAAACTCTGAGCTCAACAATATCAAAGAGCTTCTTTACTAATTGGCATTTCTGCTATCATTCTCTTGACTCTTTTAAGATCTTGAGTTCAAATCCTACCTTTGGAACTTACCAGCTGTGCAAACCTGGGCAAATCACCTATCTTCTCTCAGTCTCAGTTTCCCCACCAGTAAAATGGGGTTAATAATAGCACCAACCTCCCAGGGTTGTTGTTGTGACAATCAAATGAATGAGTTAACGTAAGTAAAGTGTTTTCCAAATCTGAAATCCTTATTTAAACACTAGCTATTAAATGGTTACTTAGTTGATAAGCTTACTTACTATGTGCCAGGCACCTACAAGGTGGCGGGCAAACAAAGAAAAGCAGAAATAGACCCTATGCTCCAGGAGGCTCACAGAGGTTATGAGACTTGCCCACAGTCGCTAGTAAGCATCAGAGACAAGATCTGAACCCAGTTACTGAGAAAACTGTAGATATAACCTACACAAGTTGCCTTTGTTAGACCACACAAAAAAATACATCCAGAAGGGAGGAAAAAATGCAAAGAAGAAAACAGATTGGTACCAATTTCTCTCGCTAAGAGGAGTCAGGATAATTGATCCCTCCTTTTCTCACCAGCTTCACTAACTGCATGTGTCCCTGTTATCTGAGTTTCTCATCAAGGGACCTCCCAAGGAGGGCTGCATTATCTGCTGTTCTCTCTCCACGTGCAGCCTTATTACAGACATTAGGGATTACTTTGATCACTCAAACTCACCGCTGAAGAGGTCACTGTGAACTTCGGGCAAAAATTCTCCTGATTCTGCCTCAAATTAAAATGCCAAGTATTTGTCACGATAGATTTTCCTAACCAACCATCTCCGTGTTTTGGAATGTATCTGTCTGCATGGAGAATGCCCAAAGGGAGTAACCATGGCAACCCCGGATGTCACCTCTAAAAGGCTCCTGGACCAAATTCTCAAAAGTAACTTCAAAATTGTTGTGCCCAATTTCAGCTATAGTCCCAGGCTGGGTTTTCCTTTAAATACTTTCTTCTCTGGTCAGTGGGGCTTTCCCAAACAATATACAGCTTCTTTTGTGAGCTAAAGCTCACAAAGGGTGAACATCTCAGGAGGTGAAATCAAGAGTGTGCCATGATGAAAGCTTTCAACGGCCACAGAAATCATCTTGAAGTTCTCCATAGGGCTCTGCTCAAGTCTTTCCACTCTCCACTATAATAACAGCTAGCATTTATAGAACACTTTAAGGTTTGTAAAGCACTTTATAAATACTATCTCATTTTATCTTGACCACAATCCTGGGAGGCAAGTGTTTGCTATCATCATCTCTATTTGTGCATTTGAGGAAACTGAGACAGATAGAGGTAAAGTGACTTGCCCAGGGTCACACAGCTAGCAAGCGTCTCAAGCTGGATTTAAACCCAGGTCTTTCTGAGTCCTGGTCTAGTGCTCTATCCAATGCACCACCTAGCTGCCCTAACTAGTAACATGTAATGATGAGTAATAACCCTAGCCTGCTTCTCACAGTCTACTACCTGTTTGACCCTAAATTAACCACTTAACCTTCATGTACTTCAGTCCACTCCCAACGATTTATAATACACTAAAAAATCTTCAATAATAGCCTTAGAGAAAAAAATTAGCCCAAATATTTAAGCCAAAGTTCAGAAATTAATCTCCATTTTACAGATGAGGAAACTGAGGCACAGAGTAGTTAAGTTACTTGCCCAGGGTCACACAGCTAAGCTTGGGTTTGAACTCAGAAAGCATTGTTTGAGTACCTCTCTGCAGGAAGCATTATGCTTGATGCTGGCGAAAGAATTAAGAAAATCTTTGCCTTTTGAAAGTCTAAAATCCCTAACGTATAATAAATATAATGTTGTTGTCAGCTATAAACATTGCACTGATGACTGAATAGATCTGGTTTGGGTAGGAAGGGAGTGATGTCACAAACCTCTCTGGAAATAAAGGGGAAAATGGAGATAAAATAAAAATATAAAATAAAAAATAATAAAATAAAAAATATTTCTCTGGAAGTAAAAATTTAAAAATAATAAAATTATTTATTCAATAAGTAATAATTATTACAGTGAGGGTTTTAGTGGGACCTTATATTCTCAAGCATCCTCTGAATGTTAGGGGTTATGAGCCTGATTTCTTCCCCGCTAGTTATACTTCCTTTCTAGAGAGCTGAGCCAGTCCTCAGAGCAAGCGAATGAGCTGGGACCGGAACCCAGTGGGCTGGTCAAGTCACATCTTCCTCAGCACCAAGGTGCCTCCCACCCCCTTTGCTCATTCCACCCACTCATTCCAGTCATGCCGTACACGGCCCATGCTAGAATATAGCCTTCACTCCATAAGGTTTTCTCGTAACCTAGCATAGCTCTCTGCAGACATACACATGGAAAGATCCTCTGGTCCAGACCTGTTATTTCATCAACATAGGGAGAACTGCCTCTGTAGAAACTCCTTCCCCTGCTCTATCACTTACAGTCTTAAGTCACTTGCCTGGGGCAATGAGAAGTTACCTTTACCCTGGGTCACATAGCTAGTGTCAGAATCAGCACTTGAACCCAGAACTTCCTGATTCTAAGGTTAGCCTTCTATTCACTATTACATGCTGGCTTTCACTCTGATAAGGTGAGTACCCAATAAGGTAAGGGAATAATATAAATTATAATAAACATATAATTATATTATTAAATGATCATAAAAATAATTTTTGAAATAAAAATTATCCCCATTTTGCAGATGAGGAAACCAAGACTGGAAGGGATTATATGACTTGCTCAGGGCTGCACAACTAGTAAGCAGCTGAGGTAGGATTTGAACTTAGGTCTTCCTGACTCCAGGTCCAGCAATCTCTCCACTCTACCATCTAAAGACTTTACAATACTGCTTGGTACAGTAGAAAGAACAAAGATACTAGAATCAGATGATCTGAGTTCAAATCTTGCCTCTGATACTATCTGAGTCACTTGGGCAAGTGAATTTAACCTCTCTAGGGCCTCAATTTCCTTATCTGTAAAACGAGGTAGTTGGACCCGGTTGTAGTTCAATCATGTCTGACTCTTTGTGACCCCATCTGGGGTTTTCTTGAGGAAGATACTGGAGTGGTTTGCCATTTCCCTCTCCAGCTCATTTTACAGATGAGGAAATTGAGAGGTAAGTGACTTGCTCAGGGTCACACAGCTAGTGTCTGAGGTCAGATTTGAACTCAGGTCTTCCTGACTCCAGGCCTGGCACTCTATCCACCACACCACCTAGCTGTCCCTTGGTAGTCCCTTCAAATTCTAAATATATGTCCTATAATCAAAGGTGCTCTGAGTCCCCTTGGCTCTAAATCTGTGATCATGTCATTGAGACATGTTACCTTTTGCATATTGATAAATCAGTGAGTGACACTGATGGACATTTCTACAAAATGACATTTGATTCTACCCTTAGCACACTGGATTCACCCCAGGGTGGGCCTCCTAGAGAAAGTGCAAACTTGTATGCAAACATGAATCAGACTCCATAATAATGAAAAGGGCAAGATAGGTGGCTTTTAAAAATTCATTCTCATCTAATAGTAATACTCTGTATTGACAGAGAGCCCTGCTTCTAAGAGTGCCAAGCCTTGGGCAAACATCATTTCATTAATGCTCACAATAACCTCTCTGTAAAGCAAGAAGGTGACTTGAACTGAGATCCCCATTTTTAAAGGAGAGAAACTTAGGCATGGCTTGCTGAAGTGGTTTGCATCAGCTAATTCAGAGAGTAGCCAAAGGGATTAAATCTAACCCAGGTCTATTTCCGTAGGTCTCATGCTTAATTCCCTATTCATTGACCGATAAATGAAGGTAGGCAAGGTCAGCCTTCTTTTCACAAAGCCAGTTGGGTAAATTTATAAGAGAACAGTTCAACCAAACAGAGTTCCTGGGGTAAAAAGGCATCTCTTCGTTGTCCTACCCAAGAAAAGTGCGAAAAGGGAATTATGTCCTAAAAAGAATGGTTGATTCAAATGATTCCTAAAATTTAGAGCTGGAAGATAGATCTTAGAAGTCATCTGGTCCAAGAGTTCCTAACCTTGGGAGTGCCATAAACCCCTTTGACAGTCTGGTAAAATATATGGTTGACTTTTCCAAATGATGTTTTCAAACGCATAAAATGAAATATATAGGAACCCAATTATATTGAAATATAGTCATTACACTATAAAAAAAGTTCAAACTCCGGGGTTAAAAACTCCTGAACTAGTCCAATGCTTTCATTTTCTAGATAACTGAGTCTTCCAGAGTCACACAGGGAGTAAAAAGCAGAACCTCGTGAGATTTATACCAGTATTCTTTCCCTTAATATACTACCTTCCTCATGGCATTGTTCTATCCCAAGCAAGAATCAGATAATCCGGATGAGAGATTGTCACCTTCTCCAATATTATGTAATCTTCTTAATCTGGTCTGTTTCATTTCTGTCTTTGTATCTCCAGGGCCAAATACAGTGCCTAGCTTATAGGAAGCACTGAACAGAAGAATGTGAAATCAATGAATGACAGCCATGGGAATTCTAGTCCAGTGGAGCCACTGGTCTGATTAGATGAGGGCCTCACTTATTTAAACTAGCTGCAGTTTTTAAATAGTCAGATCATAAACCCACTTACTTGACAATGAAATGAATGACATATGAATTTATTTTTTTTTATTTGGAATGCAGAAGTTGAAATGATACAACCAAGGGAAGAACACCCAACTTTCTAACCCAAAGGGTGGACACACAGTTAGGCTGATGTTCTTAAAACCGAGCTCTGTGAAATAATGGCAAAGAGCATTGAATTTGGAGTCAAAAGACCTTAACTGGAACTACATGGTCTCAGACAAGTGACTTCAATCCCCTGACACTTAGTTCCTTATCTGTCAAGTGAAGAGGTTGACCTAGATTCCAAAGATCACTTAACAGCTCTAAAATTCTATGACTTGTCTTCAAAAGTCTGTAAACTAAACTGCCATCTTGCCCTTGTCTGTAGATTTGGGAAGAAAACAGAAAAAGGGAAAAAAATGTGCTTTCCAAGAGATGGTGCTGTCAAGGGATGAGAAATCCCTTGGCAGATGTTAGCTGAGAGTTAGAAATCAGGTGTAAATTTGAATGTTGCCCACATAGAGGTGATAATTGAAACTGTGGGACTTAATAAGAGCCCCAAGAGGTGACAAAGTGAAAAATATGTTTAAAAAAATAAATGAAACAAAAAGTGAAAATAATAAGGGGACCTCATAGAGATCTCAAGACATCTGCCCCCGCTGAAGGGGAGAAGAACGTGGAGTCTTCCTGAGAAAATATGCAAAATAATCTAAAATGCAAAAAAATCAAATGACGGATGTAGTCCCTTGCAATAATCCTTTTGCTCCCTTTGCTTTCCCATTAAAAATTATCTCCTTAATCACTCACATACAGGACATTTTCCTCTCCCACTATTCTTCTTGTCGTTGAGTTCTTTCAGTTATGTCTGACTCTCTGTGACCCCATTTGGGGTTTTCTTGGCAAAGATGCTGGAGAGGTTTGCTATTTCTTTCTTCAGCTCACTTTACAGATGAGAAAACTGAGGAAAATGTAGTTAAGTGACTTTCCCAGGGTCACACAGCTAGTAAGTGTCTGATGTCACATTTGAACTCAGATCCTCCTAACTCTAGGGCTGGCACTCTATTCACAATGCCACCTAGCCACCCATTATTAAAAAACAGAATAAGAAATTGGAGTACAAGCAGAGATGGGTCCGTTACGGGTTCTGGCAGGAGGAAAAAGGAGCCCTTGGTAGGGAGAACTTGCTACATTGTTGAAACTAAGGAAGACAGAGGATTTGGGGAAGGGATCAGTCTAAGAGGATCATGCTAGGACTACTTTCCAGGCAGCCTCTGCATTGACAGGGTCTTGTCACCAGAAAATCATGGACTTTGTAATTTCTGAAACCAGGGCCCCAAACTTATCCTTTAGTCGCTGATGAAAAGAAGTAGAATCTAAGGAGACAAAAACCCATTTTAGTAGTCCTTGTCTAGTCTGTAAGATTTTTGGCCAGAATATGTCCCTTACCATCAGAAAATGCATACTGGAGAGAAGCTTAATATATGTCTTGAATTTTGGAAGACCACCTCCAGAGGCTCCCTAGAGCATCTAGGATAAAATACAATCTCCTTGGCTGGGCATTTCAAGCCATCTGCAGTCTGGCTCCAGCCTACGTTTCCAGATTTATTTCACATAATTCTCTTCCACTCAATATATGCTGCAGCCAAAATGGTCTACGTGCTGTTTCCCAGACTCAACATTACACTTCTTTCTTTGTGTCTTTGCACAGGCTGTTATGATGCCTGGAATGAATTCATTCTTCATTTATGGTTCTTAGAATACTTTGCTTCCTTCGAAGATCAACTCAGGCACCACCTCCTTTGACTCAATTCAGCAAATGTTTAGTAAGCTCTTGTGCCAGACCTAGGGACGCTCAAGTATTCATAAGGATCATTGATTTGGACATTCCTTCCAATGGTGCAGTCCATAGCCCATCTGCACCAGCCCTTGCAATGGGACTCTTATCCTTATGCTCCCAAAGTTCATCGCTGGGCGTCTACCCAAAGTACTAGGGACTTCCTCAATTTCTTCTGGCAGCAGGAGGATACCTCTGCCTTTGAAGAAGTTACTTTCTATTAGAATGCCTTTCCTGATCCCCATGGCTATCTGGTCTCTGCCCCCTCCCTCTTCAAATTGCTGTGTACTCAGCTGTTTTTCATTTTGTTTTTGCTTTCTAAGGGATGAGCACAGTTCCTTGCACACAGTAGGTGCTTATTAAGTGGTTGTTGGATTGTTTAAGCAAATTAAAGCTGGCTTAGTTCCAGACGAATGCAAAGGGCTTTGGAAAGCAGCATGTAATGGAAAGAACACTGGGCCTGGAGTTGAGATTTGGATTCTAGTCCTGTCTCTTTCATTCATTCCCTATGTAAACTGGTGCAAGAGCTAAATAAACATCTCTGTTCCTCCATTTCTCTGTGTGTTGAGTAAGGATGTTGATCTTTGTTCAATGATGGTATGATAAAAAGAAGCCAGTCTTGGGTTTGAATGTCAGTCCACATCTACCAACTGTTTAGCCTTGGGCAAGACACAATCTCATAGACCCTTAGTTTTCAAAGTGGACAGATTCAGACTTGACTTAAGTAAATACTTCCTAACAATCAGAGCTGTTTAAAAGTGTAATGGGCCTTCTGAAGGGATAGCTGCTTCCTAAATGTGTTGTTCAGTCATTTCAGTTGCATCCAACTTGCCATGACCCCATTTGGGGTTTTCTTGGCAGAGATACTGGAGTAGTTTGCCGTTTCCTTCTCCAGCTCATTTTATAGATGAGGAAACTGAGGTAAACAGGGTTAAGTGACTTGTCCAGGTCACACAGCTAGTAAGTGTCTGAGGTCAGATTTGAACTCAAGAAGACAAGGTTCCCCACCCCTGCTCTAAACAATGTTGTCAGGGGCTGCCAGCTCTCATAGCGAAGGAATTAAATGTTTCCTGACTAAAGTTCCTAGGTTCTTTCATCCTCTTTGGTATAGAAAATTATCTACCTCTGTTCTCCGAGCCTCGGTTTCTTCATTTGTATGATGAGGATAATAATCCCCATAGTGCCTATTGTACATAGTTATTATGAGTTTCAAATGAGATAACGTATGTAAAGTACTTTGCAAATTTTAAGGCTCAATATAAACATCAGTTATCCTTATTACTATTATTTTCATTTAAACTTAATTAAGAAATGTCTGTAACCAGAGCCAATGTTTTTACTTCTATCCGTTTCAGCATCAAAAGCTTCTACAAATAGCCTGGGGTTAGTGTTGTTATCATAATACCCAGTGTCTTTTTCTCATCTTTATCTCTTCTTCTGCTTTGATGTTCATTTTTACCTTGGCTCTAACCAGCTGATTACTATGCATAGACAGCTGAAATAACGCCCACAGTAACTAGTCATTTCCTGTCTCTTAAGATATAGTTAAGTTCGGCTTTTTTGTGATATTGTTCAATGTTTGCCATGTCAAACACTTTCATGCTCTCTTCTTGAAGGAAATATTCACCATAGATAAGAATGAGGCTTCTCAATGATTTGTGAACAGCATGATAGAGTGTGATAGAGTGGTATGTACAGCAGAAAGGATACTGGCTTTGTAGTCAAAAGACCAGGGTTCAAATCCTGCCTTTGCTGATTACCACTTGCGTGACCTTGGGCAAGTCACTTACCTTCCCTGGGCTTGGGCTTCCACATCTATAAAATGGGATTCAATGACTTCTGAGGAGTCTTCCAGCTCTAACTCTATGAACTGGGGGTCAGAGGACCTAGGTTCAAATGCCATATCTGTCACTTTCCATCTATGTGACTTTAGACAAATCACTTAACCTCTCCATCCTGTTTCCTTATCTATCTAATGAAGAGGTTGGAGTAGCTTGCCTCCAGAATCCTTCAGGCTTTAACCCTAGGATCCTTAGCCTTTAGAATCTTTCCTCTATTAGTCCCAAACCATAATTTTCAACATGTTTTTCACTCTCTTCCCTATGGCTGCGTTTTTATTGAAGTCATTATGTATCAAATCACCATGTAGATTGACTTCCTTTGCGGGTTCTTATTAAATTCTCTAAGGAATTTCTCTACTTTTATTTTCTGCCATAGATACTGACACACATTCACGATGGTCCCCTTCCCATGCTCTTTAGTAGCACTATAAAGAAACTGCTCAAATATGCCACTAAATGGCCACCTCTCAAATGATCCCTCTGGCCATTTGTTCCTCAGCTGTTTCAGTCTCATCTGACTCTTTGTGACCCCACTTGGGGTTTCCTTGGCAAAGATACTGGAGTGGTTTTCCATTTTCTTCTCCAGCTCATTGTACAGATGAGGCAACCGAGGCCAATAGATTTAAATGATTTGCCCAGGGTCACACAGCTAATAAGTGTCTGAGGCCAGATTTGAACTCACAAAGAAGAGCCTTCCTGATTCTAAGCCCTGTGCTCTATCCACTACACCTCTTAGCTGACTCTGACTGTAGTGAAGTTCTTCCTTAATGGGTGCCCTATAGTTAAAATTGGCATTTGGAGTCTTCTCCTTTGGATGAGCTGTATGACTTTCCTGGACCGTGCGGACTGGTCTGAACTCTAATTTCTCCCCCAGCCATATCGCTGCCAGCAAAATCCCTGCCTCAGCTGGGTTCCCTTTCCCAATAAAAACTCCAGCTTCTGTTTCTCCTGTTTCCTGTTTCCTGCATCCTTGCTAGAACACATTGACTGGGCTTTTATCATCACACACCCCCCCTACCCCGCCCCTGAGCCTTATTAATTTTGGATCCCTTGTGTTCTGTGGCCACCTCCAAACCTCAGCAGACTTGCATACCCCTTTGCTGAGATGATTTTTCACATTCAGGCGAGGCAGCCATGCTAGAACAGAGAGAATAATTGGTGTCTGAACACCCAAACTTGAGGATTGACTATAGCGCTTATTAACTGGAACTCCAGCAAGTCAAGTCACTTCACCAATTTGTCCTTCAGTTTCCTCGTCTATTAAATGTAGATGAAAAAACTTCAGCTCAATAGCAGTCAAGGGGAAATTGGAGGAAGTCATTGGCACACTTTTGTCTAGACACAGCCCTGTAGTTCCATTGCCTTCCCACTAAAACACACTTACACTCTTAAAAAAATAAATATTAAGAGATGCTGTGATTCTGTAATTGCCTCTGAATTCAAAATCATGGAGCTATGAAACTGGAAAGGACCTTCAAGTCCCACCTTCTCATTTGACAAGTGAGGAAACTAAGGCCTAGAGAGAAGAAGAAGAAGAGAAATGTCAATGATTTGGAAAGAAAGGCCAGAAGCGTGGGCATCCGGCTGTGGAACTGTGCAGATAAGCAAAGAAACACTGGAAAGGAATGAATTTGAACAAAATAGGAGCATGGAGTTCCCTACCCCAGCCTCTACCCATACACCAAACACTTCTAGGCATTATTAGATTAATTCTCTAAAGCAAGGAATGGAGCTTATTATTTCTAGAAACGAGAGGAGAATGAATGGAGTAAATTGAGGGAGGAGGAAAGGAAAGAGGAGGATAATAACTCATCACTGACAATTAGCACTCAGTAATCAGTACCTAGCAGGCATTTTTCTTGATGATCCATACACAAAGGTGAATAGCTTTGAATGCTAAGAGAAATAACAAATGGTTGTGGGCACGACAGAGAACATATAATCATGGCTCTTTTCTTATTATTATGGTTTGGCAGGAGAGGCTGAAAAGTGTAAATGAAGTGAGAGATGGCCACTCAAAAATTCACATTAGCTGTTCTCAGAGCAGTGGGCGACTTTGGGAGATGGTCCCCTCTTAGGCTGATTAGACATTTGATGTACTGATTTTCATTTTCAAAATGTCGAGTGGCACCTTTTACCTCCAACCACTTAAAAAAGGAGGAATGAGGGCATATTATTTTTCAATAGTAAAATAGCCTGTGATCTTAGGAATGACAATGCAGGTCGCCATCCATCCACGCCTGCCCAGCTGAAGTGACTCGACTATGTCCTCCTGTAAATCTGCCCCAGAGTGTCCACTCAGTAGGCTAGAGGTCTTCTCTGTTCCTGTACCATTGTGTGGGTACCAAGCAAGCATGGAGTATGACCATTGTTTACCCTACATATTTTACAAGAATTATTAAGGCACATTTTACAGAGAAGAATTAAAGCACCATAGGAAAGATTCAACCTTTGAGAACAAAGCCACTTTTCTGAAGATAGCTACATTTCCAGGGGTTATTGAAACTGAGAAAAAATACAAAGTCAAGGTTAGAACTTTGCTCATGTCATCTTACCCCTCACTGAGATGTGTGTTAGGGGTCTAGCTGGGTCATGGTAGAGCAAAGAGAGCATGGCACCTGGAGATCAAGGTTCAATTCCTGGCTCTCACACTTATTAGCTGTGTGATCATAAGCAAACCACTTCACCTCTGTTTTCTCCTCGGTAAAATGGGGACTTAACTTAGGATCATTGTGGGGCAAGCACCTTGTAACACGTAAAGTACTTTCTTCAGAGACATAAACTATTATTAGTAGTAATACTCCAGAAATACATACACATCTGTCCACTGAGTCAGGGGGAGGGGAGAAGGAAGACAAGGTTTTGGGGTCTTTTTTCTCACTTTTGTGCTTTTCAGAGCTTTCAATGCAGAGTTAGAAAAACACTAAGAGCAGGAAAAATTGAAACCACAATGGAGCATCACACGAAACAAGCAGAAACTCGGAGAGAAGTAGTTCCCTTTTATGATTTAACTTGCCAAGGGACTGGCTTTCAGAAGAAGCAGAGACACCTTTTCGGGTGTCCCAGAGAGCCAGTGGGCAGCCAGGAAGCCAAGCCAGAGGGTCTCATACTCCTTCCCAGTGAACCTACCCATCAGGACACTCAGTTATGCTTTGCCCAGCTGGAAGGAGTCACAGAATCCCCATAATTCAAGAGCTCCTCTCATCGACAAGTTCTTTTTCTTTTCTTGGCTCTCCTCTCCCACTCCCTAATCACATAATGTCAGATGAATTGAATTCAAATTTTGTAAGTAACTTTTAAAAAAAAGTAAGGCAGAATAAATGGGAACCCTTTAAGACAAAGTACCCTGGCATCTCATAAAGGCTCTTAAGTTAATTACATAAGAGCGCATGGTGCAGACTCCAAAAGAAGGAGAATTTTATGGAAACTCTGGCAGAGTCCCAAAGTGGAGTCATGCTGTGGACACTGCAATAATAACTCTTCTTATTACCGGCCAAGTTTTATTTTATGCCTGAACAACTGGTCCCTCAGTAACAGATTTTTCATACCCACACAGAACCTAGGCCAAACAAACCTCCAGCATCTTCTTTGGGGGGTGGGGACAGACTCAATATTCTTAAACAGCCTTTGGGTCAGCCTAGCTCTTTGGGGTGAGGGCATTTCCGCATGCAAAGCAAAGTGGGGGAGGAGGGGCGTTATCCCGAGAACCCTAGCAAAGATCTTCTTTTGTGTGAATCATCTAGGAGACGCACAGCTTAAAAGAGAACTGGGATGAACAAAGGATATGAACGCCACCTTCTTGGGCCTTAGCCACCTGTCTGTCCACAGTAAACTTTGGTGATCCACACCCCTCACCTAATCTCCCACTTTGAGCCTGGGGAGGATTATTCTGGCCCTCCCCAGAATCTTCTCTCCTGGGTCCATTGCTCTTCTCTGCCATGTTGCCCATGACCATTTGTTTTCATCCTAGGTCTAAAATAAATGAGTTCTACCTATGTGTGGGCTTGGGTAAGTCACTTACCCACGCTGGACCTCAGTGTGCTCACCTATACATAAAGGGAAGCCAGAGCATCTGACTTTAGAAGCTTTCTCCTCCACTTGCCAAAAAAGGAGCTTGTAGAAGGTCAGCAGATATGGAGTGTTCCCATAGGCCAGCTTGAGGCAGGGATGGTGTTGCCAGTGAACCCTGAGAAGAGCAGGATCCTAGAACATGGGAGCTGACCCGCTGAAATAAGGGTCACAGAGAGAGCTGGAGTATCTGGTGCAGCAGCAACCACAGAGGAAAGCGAATGAGTGAAAGCCCAAGACGACTGTTCCAGCACCCAAGAGGTGCTCCCCTCTGTGGAGGTGTGTGGGTCCACATGCTGAGTTGGGAGTTGGGGGTGGGACCATGGCAAACGTTGAGGGTGAAGGGAGAGAAACTTTCTAGAAGGGGACTGTTTCTGGTGTGTTTTTTTCCTGTATTATGCCTGCCTTGAATAATTCTGCTGTTTTTGTTAAATGCTGAGTTAGTATTGGTGCTTATAGAAGAGCAGAGGAAAGAAGGAAGGAAGGAAGGAGAGAGAGAGAGAGAGACAGAGAGAGAGATAGGAAGGAAGGAAGGAAGGAACCAGAAAGAGAGGAGGGAGAGAGGAAGAAAGGGAGGGAAGAAGGAAGGAATGAAGGAACAAAGGAAGGAAGGAAGGAAAGAAGGCAGGAAGAAAGGGAGGGAAGGAGGGAGGAAAGGACGGATGGAGGATGAGTGCCTCCCCTACACACAGGTCCTGACTTGACCTACTCCTCTCTTCCCACTGAAGAGGAAAGTGGACAAGGTAGAGGTGACTTGCTTTCTTTCTTTTTCTCTCTAACTTCCTCCCATTCTTCATGGTGCTATCTAGCTCTGTAGCTGGTAACTTCATTCTCAACTTTCTTAGGCATCCTCAACAGCAGGGTCTCCAGTCTTTCCCATCTTCACCAAGATGAAAACAAAAACACTTCTGAGTTCTCCTTTCTACATGTGTTACCATCTCCTCTCTTCTTCTTTCTAGTTAACTGTCCCACCTATTGCAATGTATACCTTCTAGGCATACACTATTCCTTGTTAATTATCTCTCTCTCTTGTTATTTTTATTCCATTCATTTTCTCCATCTCTCACTATGACAAGGGGAGGGGGAAAGATCCCGGCATCTATTACTTCTATCACTATAGTTTATTTAATTACCTACCATGTGCCAGGCACTAGAGATACCATGTCAAAAATGAAGCTGCTTTTGTCCTCAAGGAATTTACCTTCTATTGAGGGAAACAATATGCCTTCATATAGATGTCACATTTGATCTGGAGTTGTTTTCCCGACCCCCATTGACAGTAGTAGGTCACATCCCCAGAGCTTGTCCACCATATCTCCCTTTAGGGTTCTAGAGGCAAACCTAAAGAGATGAGGTATATTTTCGAATACTATGGCTAATGATTCCCGCAACTTGTATGCTGCCCACCATGATTATGAGTTAGTTACCAATTAATCAACCAGACTAAATTAGCTTTTAGAAAGTGGTATTATAGCAGTATGGTCAATAGTTAATACAAAGCATGTCTTCCACAACTCTGTGACAAATTCTTCCATAAGTGCATACAGAATCCATGGGAAAGTGACTCCAGGTTAGAGATCTCATGTGACAAAGATGTAACTCATAATTCCCGGAAGTGCTTTTGCTGCAGTCCTGAAGATTGTTCCCCTCAGGTATGGCGTCCCTTTTCTCCTGGGCTCTCAGGAGAGCTTTAAATCTGCATCTAGTCTGTCATTGGCTCCTGGCGTAGACATTGTCATTTGCTGATTTGAGGATGCTGCTAGAAGGGCAAGGGGAAGATGGAAAATTGTCCTGACTTCTGAAATTAATGAGGTCCTCCTCCAGTCAAGGAGAGGAAGGGAAAGAAAATAAGACTGAGATTAAGACTGAGCCTTGGTGTTTTGTTCTTTCCCCACCCTGCCCTCCCCCTCAATTCTTTCTTAGGGGTTTAGTGAGAATACTCTCTCCTCCACTTGCTCCAATCTCTCTGAATTCTGAACCAGCTCCCTGGGTTAATACATGCCTCACAGGGAATTACCAAGTTTTTCAACCAAATTGAACACCCTTACCATGCAAGAGTTCATCAAGACTTTGTTATACTTATTGGAAAGCCCGTGATTGATTGATTTGTTGGTTGATTGATTGATTGGTTGAGACATGTTCTTACAGTTAAGGTTTACGGGCATTTTGTCATTCACTTCAAATGTAATGAGATGACTTCCCTGATTTAGTTAATTGACTCCCACTCTTAGACAAGTATATACAAAATAAATAGAAGGTCAATTCAAGTGGGAGGCAGCTGGGTGGGAGAGGCAGGAAGGGCCTCATGTAGCAGGTGGTATGTGAGTTGAGTTTCGAAGAAAGGTAGGGATACTAAGAGGAAGAGTGAGGAGGGAGTGGGTTCTAGGTATAGTTCATGTTCTCCCAGGAGCTAGATTTCCCAGAGTTCAGCTGGCTACTTAACTCACTGTTCCAGGGTACCCTGAAGGACTAGGTGGGGGTGGGGAGGGGGTGAGGAGTGTCTTTCTAATGCTATAGCTCAAGAGGTCTCACTGGTGAGCTTCCCTCATTGATTTTAAATTGATATCAATTAGTTGAGCAAATGTTGTAGGAAAGAGGTATTTTACTAAAGTGGCAGATGGTAAGAACAGTTAGTACGAAACATCTCCCCAAAAGTCTGCAACATAGTCTCCCCAGAGTACATAGAGATTCCAGGGGAAAGTGGAATCAGACTTAGAGCATATGTGCCAAACATGAGTAACTCACTTTCCCTGAAGTCTTTTCACTGGATATTTCCCTTAAGTATGGTATTTGTCCAATCCTAAAGCTGTCTTTCCTCAATTTGTCCAGTTTTTCCTTAGTTCCCAATGTAGACAATTGCTGCTGCTGCTGGGAACACTACCATGACAATGAGGAGATGTACAAATCCAATCTTCCAAAGTCCACAAAATCCTTCTTTGATCAAAGGATGGAGAGGTGATAGAGGCTCTTCTCCTCCTTCCATCCCATAAGAGACCCCCCTCTTAGGTATTTGACCCAATACTCAAAGGCCCCACAGAATGTGACAGGGTGTACATTAGTTTAAAGCCTTTGATTATTTCAAAAGAGATGTCACAGACTTGTTCACACATAGTTCAAGGCATCAGCATCTCTTTGGTTACTTTAGATGGGGAGGAGATGACTGACTTAATCAATCCCCGCCCTTATGTAGGCATAGGGCATGAAGGTTGGCTATGAAGTGTCATCTGGGAGGAATAACAAGCAGGTGAGTGTGATGGGACGATGGCGCGAATGGAGGAGAGTAATGTTTAAGAAAGGTAGGTTGGAACCAGGTTGTGAAAACCTAAACAGACCAGTCGGTATATGATTCTAGAGGCGATTGGGAACCAGTGGAGTCTACTAAGCATGGGAGTGACTTGGTCTTTGGCAGTTGAAGAGGGAAGGCACTCAGGAGGTGCTTCATGAATTAATTGGGTTGAAGCAGCTGGGTAGCAAAGTGGAGCCCTGTAGTCAGGAGGACTGTGTTCAAATCTGACCTCAGATACTAGCTGTGTGACCCTGGGCAAGTCACTTGATCCTGTTTGCCTCAGTTTCCTCATCTGTAAAATGAGTTGGAGAAGAAAGTGACAAACCACTCCAGTATCTTTGCAAGAAAACCCTTAATGGAATTATGAAAAGTCAGGCAGGAATGAAATGACTCAACAACAAAAAATTAATTGGGTCAAACTCATTCTTCACAGGGAAGATTTATAAGGTGGAGTGAAGTCAAATCAAAAAGCTTCTCCCTTCATAAATGTCCTTGGGCTAATTTTCTGCTTTCTTCTAGAAAGGGGAGCTCTTCAGTCAGTATAGTACTAACAACACTGCCTTGATTCCCCATAGGAAGGCACAAATCATTTCAAAGAGTTGCTAAATGTTTATTATACTGACCGAGCCTATAGGAAGACCTTACACAGCACTTTAAAACATCCCCAAGCTTTGAAATTGTCATTTATCCTAGAGAAATCAATAGTTATTGCTATAGTTTCCACCACTACATCATCCTCACTTACTGAGTGGAACTGTGATTTTGAAATCAGCATGAAGAGCATGTGTGGAATTTCCTTCCACCAACATCTCCATTTCATTTCTGAGTTAGTAGCTAAGTCCGAGGGAGATGTGTGAGGCACATCAAGGTTAAATGACTTGCCAAAGGTCACATAGCCATTAAATGTCCGAAGTGGGATTTGAACTCAGATCTCCCTGACTCCAAGATCAGTACTCTGCCCCTTATACCACACCAATTTAAAAGCCTTACTTAATACAATCATTTTGCCATTTTCCTCATGCGCAGCCTGGGCACTTTGACCTGGAATACTGGCTTAATCACAGTAGGATGCTGGCATGCTATTCAGTTACTGCAAATAGATGTACTCCCAATGAGTTTACATGAGTGAATTAGAAGGGTAGGTAATGATTTCTGAAACAGTGTATTTGTCCTGTGTTGAGTCAGGAAAACCTTAAAGATGTTTCAGAGGCAGCAAAAGCCTTCAGTCCATGATTAAATCAACATCACAGATATTGAAGACAGTTAAGTGCACAGTGGATAGAGCACTGGATCTGGAGTCAGGAAGACGAGTTCAAATCCAACCTCAGACACTTAGTAGCTGTGTGACCCTGGGCAAGTCATTTTACCTCTGTCTGCCTCAGTTTCCTTGACTATAGAATGAGGATAATGATAATAGCATCTACCTTCCAGGTAACAACACTGCCCTGTGGAGTATTGTGAGGATGGAAATGAAGTAATATCTATAAAATGTTTTTCAAACGTTAGTGTTATATGAAGGTTAGTTACTACCATTAACACAGTTCCGGTGACAACGGTGCTTTCTTATAACATTTACTATGTGTTGTATCTTATTTATCAAAAAAAAAAACTAGTCAAGAAAATATGTGACTATATTTCGCTCTAATTAAAAATTCAGATGAATTTTCTTCTTTGTTATAACAGATTAAAGGGTGTATTCCAATTTTGTTACAATGAATAGATGCATGGGACTTAGACATAAATTCCACCATGCTACCATGCTTTTAAAAAATTGTGTCCTAATAAGCAAACAAGGTGAAGAAAATAAAGGAAGGTCAAGATTTTAAGAAGGGGAGCTGAAAGATTTTTCTAAGAAGTGGTAGCTTATTGAAGCAATTTTCATCAAAGCCATATTAAAGAGTCAGCCATGGTGGTAACACCCGTCATCCCTGGTACTAGGTGAGGTTGAGGCTGGTGGATGATTTGAGCTCAAGAATTCTAAGCACAAGTAAATCTAAAGCTGATTGATTGGGTATCTATATTAGGTTCTACATTAATATAGTGAGTTCCTGAGAAAGGAGGGAGGGGAAAAAAACTCCATAAGAGGGCTCCTAAGCTGGCCCGGGTCAAAAACCAGAGTGAGGCAAGGCTTCCATGGCATTCAGCATCATGGTTAGGTGCATAAGTAACCTCTGTGCTTCCAGCCTGAGAAAGATAGGGACACCCAGCGTCAAAAGAACAAAATAATCCTACAAAAAAATGAGAGTGACATTGAAGAAAAGGTAAAGTTGGAGAGTCCAAAGTGCTACAAATTTTAAGAAATAAAATCAGTTATCTAATATTTACTCACATAGGATTTAGAGCTAGAAAGGAATCTAGCACAACCTCTCATTTTGCAGATGAGGAAACTGACCCCAAGAGAGAAGTGGCTTGCCTAAGGTGATATAGGTAGTTAAATACCAAATCTGGGATTCTAACTCAGATCCTCAGGGCTCTATTTACTATACATTTCTACTATTCATTATGATGGACATAGCATGACAAAGTAGTGTTTTTAATTTCCATTCTCTTTTTTTAAATAGCATTTTATTTTTTCCAATTACATGTAAAGACAATTTTTAACATCCCTTTATAATATTTTTAAAATTTTTCCCCAATTACATATAAAAACAGTTTTTAAAATTCATTTTTAAAACTTTGAGTTCCAAATTCTCTTTCCTTCCTCCCTCCCCACCAGCCCTTTGAGAAAGTAAGTGATTCGATATGGGTTATACCTGTGTAGTCATGCAAAACATATCCATAATAGTCATTTAACATCCATTTTTAGTGAAATTTTAAGTTCTAAATTTTCTCCCTCCCTTCTTCCCCTCTCTCTTCCCTAAGACATTAAGCATTAATTCCCATTCTTCATTCAGGCAAAGACATCATATTCTAGTAACTCTTGAAATGTCCAGATGGGATGGAAAGATAATCTTCACCTACAAAAAGGTGATAAGGTCCAACTCTTGGAAGAAAGCAGGTATAGACTAAAAACCAGGCCACATCAGCGGCAGGAGTATCTACAAGTTACCTGACAATCAGTCAATAAACATTTATTAAACACTTATAATGTGCCAGGCACTATACTAAGTGTTAAGAATACAAAGAAAAGGAAGCAAACTGTCCCTGTTCTCAGGAAACTCACAGTCTAATGAGGAAGAAAATATGCAACCAGTTATGTACAAGCAAGCTATATACAGGATAAATTGGAAATAATGGAGGGAAAGCACTATAATTAACAGGAAGGAGGAAGGTAGGATTTTAACTAAGGAAACCAGGAGGCATAAATGAGGAAGGGGAGCACTCCAGATATGCAAACAGCCAGCAAAAATATGCCCCAAGTCAGGGGATAGGGTCTGAGGAAACAGCAAGGAGGCTGGCATTGCTGAGAGGTGAGATGGGGAAAAGGAGTATAACTTTAAGAAGCCTGGAAAGATGTGAAGGTGGGAAACCAGGTTATGAAGGGCTTTAAATGACCAAGAGATTTTATATTTTATTCTAAGGGTGATGGGGGGTGACTGGAATTTATTAATTGAGTGGGTGACATGGTCAGACCTTTGACATGGTCAGACCTTCCATGAATGGAAGACTGAATGAAGTGGGTAGAGACTTATGACAGGCAGATCCACCTGTTACAACAGGTTATTGCAATAGTCCAGGTGTGAGGAGATGAGAACTTGTACCAGGGTGATGGTGGTGTCAGAGGAGAGAAGGGGGTGTATAGTGTGATGGGAGAAATCTGAAGTAACTGAAGAAACAGAGGTTTGAGCTTCTGAGCACATCAATTTATTAAGCAATGAATGCCAATTGTATAACAAATCAGGACCAGTTTGGCAGCCTCAGCAGGTACTGGACCCTGAATACAGGGGGAGACAGGTTTTTTTATACACTAAAAGAAAATGATTAACCAGATACAAACCAAGATACTAGATTAGGTAGATTAGATTAGGTAACCTGATTTTTAATTGGAGGAAAGATTAGGGACTTTCTGAGTTGGGAGGGAAGAGAGAAAGCAGGCAGACTTTCCCAGACGTGAAACATGATACTTAATTCCCACAATTAGCAAGTAGGTGGAATTTATAGGAAAATGAAACTTAAGTCTCATGATGGAGTCAGTTTTACAAAATGGAATCAGTTTGGTTCACATAATTTTCAAAATTCTCTAAATGGGAAAGATGTTGCAAAGGTAAAATTAACAGTCCTTGGCAACAAATTGGCTACATCTGGTTAAAGAGAATGAGGGGTCAAGTATGACACCCAGGTTTTGAGCCTGGGTGACTGGGAGGATAGTGGCACTCTGAACAGTAATAGAGAAGTTAGAAAAGGAGAGGATTTGGGGAGAAAGACAAAGGGTTCAGTTTTAGACATGTTGAGCTTAGATGTCTATGGGACATCCAAGTCAAGATGTCCAAAAGGCAGCTGGAGATTCAAGACTGGAAGTTAGCAGAGACTAAGGTTGGATAAATAATTTATCTGAGAATCATCAGCATAGAAATGATAATTGAATTCAATACTGATGAGATCACACTCAACGATTGATTCTAGGGCTGAGATGAGTAGCTGAACTGATGTGCAGTCAGAAAATTCAGAGCTGAGAAGATGTGCCAGATTAAGAAGTCCAGGCACACAGCAGTGCACTGCGGAGTTGACACCTTATAGGACTCAAATTGCTCCCCAGAAGCTTGGATCTTTTTTTTTTTATTTTGGAGAATTTCTTGTTCCAAACTCTGCTGATGCAGCTACTTACCAATCCATTGGCCCATACGATAATAATCAGTTTGTTCATAAGCTTTGTTGTTCTGTCACATCTAACTCTTTGTGATCCCATTTGGGATTTTCTTGGCAAAGATCCTGGAAAGGTTTGACATTTCCTTCTCCAGCTCATTTTACAGATGAGGAACTGAGGCAAACAGGGTTAAGTGACTTGCCCAGGGTCACAGTGCCTGAGTCCAGATTTGAACTCAAGTCTTCCAGCTTCACTGCTCTATCCGCTGAACCAGCTAGCTGCCCAAATTCATAATCTACCTTGCATATTATCTTAAATTCGGGTTAGTTGTGCAAGAAATTTTTCTACTTTTATGTCAGAAACCAAATGCAGAAATCAAACTAACTGAAAGTTAATTGGAAAATGTCATGCTTCCAAACTTAAATTGTGATATTTTAATATATCAAGACTATAATGAAATCATCAAACAGTCATAGCAAGAATTTTTTTAAAACTCCGGAGGAGCTATTAGCAATTTAGCATTTCCAATTCATGAGGAAACGTTCAATCCATTTACCAAAGATATGTGCAGAGATGGTGTTCATCATGACTGAGACCTTATAGATGTAGAAATGTGAAATTTATAGCAGCATAAAAATGTTTAGTGTAAAATGCAAATATCACAGCCGGTTGGATTGGCCATCTAAGCCTCAGCTGGGGTCCTCTTGGGCCTATTACCATACCAAATTAAGCATGGGCATGTTTCCTTTTAAAAGACTGAATTTTATTCTTAAGTAGCATCTTAAATCATTTTACCAGTGTCGAAATGGTCCCTTCAAAGACTGAACAGCTGGGCTAGTCACAAAACCAAACAAGAAAAGCACATTTTATTTGTGGGGAGTAGATTGGGAAATGTGTGTGGGTGTATGTTAGTCTTGCCATAAAATGCCATTACCAAATTTTAATAGATGTTGCCCATAATACTTGATGAGACTGAACTAAAAGGAAAGAGATATTTGGCAGTGCAGGAGGAGAAGGAAATGGAGGATGAGAGAAAATAAAGGGAGTAATTGTTGAGATTAGAGAAGTAGCAGAGTTGTGCTGATAAATGTTCAACAACCAGCTCTCTACAAAAAAAAAAATGTATGCATGACACACTTTTAAGTTGAATCTACATTATTAACATTTTCATCCTCACTTTCTTAAATCTGGACAATCATCAAAACAACAAATCAAGCCCCTTTTTGTAGTATTTGCCAATTTCCTAAAAGTAGAAGTTCACATTGAAAATGTAACAATTTGAGCTCTGATTCAAGTGCATCATGAGGATGGAAGGAAAGAAGGAAGGAAGGAAAGGAAGGAATGGAGGGAGGGAGGGAGGAAATAAGGGAGGGAGGGAGGGAAGAAGAAAGGAAGGAAGGGAGGGAGGAAGGAAGGAAGGAAGGGAGGAAGGGAGGGAGGAAGGGAGGAAGGAAGTTTCCAGCACACCACTAAGAAGAAAGAAAGAGAGGGAGGGAGGTAAAGAGGGAAGGAGAAAAGGAAGGAAAGAAGGAAAAAAGAAGGAAGGAAGCGAGGGAGGGAGGAATGAGGAAGTTGAGAGAACTGGTTTTTAGAGAGAATAATAAGATAATAGAGTGATAACTTCTCTTCATGAAGATGAAGGTGATATTTTCCAAAGTTGTCAGGAGCTGTATTTCCAGATGCAGGGTGTCACAGTGTATTTTTAAACTAATAAAATAGGACTGACAAGTGGAAGAGCAGATGTGTAGTGCAGACGCTGAAGGCATTAGAGAAACCCGTTTCCAGGGCTGTGGTGAGGGGTGGAATGAGAGAAGGGCAGGAGGGAGGATGGTTTGTGCCCTGCCAGTAGTTTCGCTCTTATAGGTTTGATATGACATATCTATTCCTGATTGGATAAAATGTGAGAATAAAAGGGATCAGAAAAATCAACTCATTTATATGAAAAGTGTTTCTTGCTATGCCTGAAGTCAGGAAGACGTGGGTTGATTCTAAACTTATGTGACCATGGTCAGGTTACTTGACTATGATTGCCCTTTTATTATTTATTATTATCAAGTTACCTGATAGTGCCTATGGTAGCTACTTAAGTGTTGTCATGAGACTGAAATAAAATAATGTATGTAAAAAAAAAACTGTACTGAGACTTTTGGGACAGCCTGTATAGAAACAATATCAGAGACAATGTGATACAGTGGAAAGGGCACTGGTTCTTGAGTAGAAGACCTGTGTTCAAATTTCATCTCCAATAATTTTATTACCTATATGACCTTGGCCAGACCATTTCACTCTCCTGAGTTTCCTCAGTTATAAAATGAAAAGGTCAAACTAGATGGTTTGTAAGAATCCTTCTAATTCTACCTCAATAATTCCATGAACATCAAATATGACAAAAAATGTACAGTATAGATCTTAGAGCTGAGAGAGGGGAAGGCAAAAGTTGGACAGCCTTGGATTAACGATAGGGGAGATAAGAGAGTGATTGATTTGGGTTCAGAGCCTCAGGCAGGGAAGGTTAAGAAGGCACTGAGGTTTGGGACGAGAAAGCCCTCTATTAAGACAGAGTGAGCTCAAGGTCCCTGAAGAAATTAGTGACAGAAATACATACCTCTATGCCCCTAGCAGCTCATAGGAAAAACAACAATCATAGTTGAATGTATAGAGTACTTTAAGATTTGCAAAGAGCTTTGCATACATTATCTCATTTGACATTTCAAAGAGCACTGACAGGTGATTAGCAAACCCCTCCATCAGTGTCTTTGGTGTCCTGGTATACAGGTCATCGGATGACTTATCTTCATCAGGGAAAGCAAGGAAGGATTTTTAGCTTTTCTGACATTCTCCTTCTAGGTCCTTACCACTCCTCTGTCCTCCTTCACAGCTATTTAAACTTAATTCCCAATCTCTGTCCTTATATTTTAAAATCTGAGCCTGTTAATAAGCTTCTTGTACAGCTATATTGATTCAAATACCTCAAACAGATCAGAGGAGTCAAATACGCTACCGAGTGCATCCTAAGCCAGATTTAAATGTAATTAGGAAATTGTTAACAAAATAAATAAAAATACAATAAAACATAGATAGCATTCCTTCTTAAAGCTAAGTCAATATTCAACCCAGAGGGACACTTATGTATGGCTTAGCAGTCCTCATTTCTACTTGAGTTTTGATACTACTGTTTTAGATACTTTCCTCTTTTCTTCTTCATCAGAAACTGAGTCACCAAAATCTCAGAAAAGACAGTAGTTTTGTATTCAGATACCACTGTTTTAGACACTTTCCTCTTCTTTTCTTCATCAGAAACTGAGTCACCAAAATCTCAGAAAAGATAGTAGTTTTGTGTTTGGAAAACACAAAAGAGAGAGTACTAGGCCTGGGTTCAATACTTAATATCTGTGTGAACATTGGAAATTCAGTAAACATCTCTGAGCCTCTGTTTCTTCAACTGTAAACCTGAGATAATGACACTGATAGGACTCACTTCACAGGCTTGTTGCCCCTTATGAGTGATACACATTTCAAATGGGATGATGCATGTAAACCACCATATATGTGTCAGCTTTTATTATTTCATTCCTGACTGTCTCCCATCCCCTTTGGATCCAACTTCTCAGGCAATGATATCATTCCTATTCTATCTCTGAGCTCCTTAAAATTGACTCTCTTAAAGTCGGATTATAAGCTTCTAGGAAGCAGGAACCACATGTGTTTAATTTATTTTGCACGGGTCTCTGAGGAGGGTCAAGTGTAGGTCACTAGCTAATCAATGCTTTAGGGTAATAATTATGACTAGAAAGATATCCATGGATTTCAAATCCAGTATACTATTTTTAAAGACCCTGCAGCACTTTTTAAAATTGGTCCAAGTAGAGGATGATAGGAACTGTATTCCTCATGAATTTGGTGGTGAGGTGACTGGGACAGTTAGTTTCTGTCATAACCTGATTGAAGACTAACCTATGAAAAGTGAACGACCAGTCTCTGCAAAGGAGAAAGCTTCAGCGCAGGCCAGAAGAGTGTACAAAAGAGAGAGGAGTTAGAGTAATTTTCTACTTTTTTCTCTTACCTCTGCCCCCTGCGCAGTAGTCATCAGTCACCATCTCCATTGGTTCTTCCTGCAAAATGTCTCTCAACACCCATGGCCACCACTCTAGTCTAAAATTTTTATTCTCTCACTGCCACGTTACAACAACAACCTTATAATAGATTTTTCCCTCCTACAAACTATCCTCACACTACTTGCCATCAGATATATCTTCCTAAAACATTGATTCACTAAGTTATTCTCTCCTGTTCAGAGTCTCCTAGTGTCTCTCCGTCACCTGTAAAATTAAGTGCAAACTCTTCTACCTGTCACTCAAGGCTCTCCATAATCTGACCCTAATCTATCCAGCTTCATCTTCACTACTGTTTAAATTTACTTCTATTCTAGTCGTGCTGGTTTTCTTACTGCCCCCAAGAATATCATTTTCAAACATGAGTCCATGCCTTTCTTTGGGTTGCTCACCCTGTAAGCAATGATCTTCCCTCTCTTCTTTACCTATCCAGATTCTAACCATCTTCCAAAATCCATCTCAAATTCCACTCCCTCAGTGAAGCCTCCTAACACTTCAGTCCACATGTATGCCCCGCTTACTGAAACTCCTCTAATACGTATTGAGTATATAGTCCTGGGACATCCTCTGCTTCACCTATTTTCATTACCACTAAGATAATTCTCTTTTCAGATTCATAGCTCTGAGCCCCCACTTACAATTTGTTATTGTTGTTTTTCAGTTGTTTCAGTCATGTATGACTCTTTATAACTCCAGTTAGGTTTGTTTGTTTTTGGCAAAAATACTGGAGTGGTTTGTCATTTTCTTCTCCAGCTCATTTTGCAGATGAGGAAACTAAGGTAAACAAGGTTAAGTGACTTGTCCAGGGTCACACAGCCAGTAAGTGTCTGATGTCAAATTTGAACTCAGGGCTTCCTGACTCCAGGCCCAGTGCTATCCGCTGAGCCACCTAGCCACTCCACCACCTACAATAGGTATTTCTTCAAACTATGCCAGAACGGATAACGCTTGAATAAAAAGCAAACACATTTAATTAAACCAGAATGGCAAAATACTAATGAGGAATTAAATCAGGTATTAAACGCTTTTAGCACCCAATCCAAATATTTCCCTGGAGCACTACTCAATTCCCAGTCAAAGCTTCTAACTCCCTAACATAGCAACAGAGGGATATATCAGTTCACTATGGGAAAGTGATAGTGTAAAGAACAGGATTGTTCATTTTTCATTTCTACTGGACCACAATAGCAATGTATTAGCTTCTCTCAGCACTGAAACTTGGGTCACTCTCCCCATGGCCCTGTTCTTTCTGCCAGCCATGTGAGTCAGAGCAGGGTAAACACAACTGTTATTTTTCTTCATCTCTCTCACTTCACTATACAATTTTCTTTGCTAGAATCCCATAAGTCTTTAAGCTGGGGGAGCTTGAAATGTGCCCACTCAATTAGAATGAACACCAGTTCATGTCACCACACTGTAGAACATAATATTTATGGGGGTGTAATCAAAAGAAAATTTTCTTTGTGAATAATTCATCCCCAAACATTGTGGGAACACAGAATACAGGCACACATACTCCCCTATTACTATATAGCTCATTTTGGCACTTATACAACCTACATTTTCTAAGATGATTCATATAGGAAGAGCTAGGTGGTGCAATGGATAGAGCACCAGCCCTAAAGTCAGGAGGATCTAAGTTCAAATGTGACCTCAGACACTCACTAGCTGTGTGATCCTGGGCAAGTCACTTAACCCTGATTGCCTCAAAAAAATAAAATAAAATTATTTATGCATATGTTTTTGTATCAGATGTTGAAGGACAAGGAAAATGCCTTACTTTTTTTTGTGACCACCTTAGTACCTAGTACCATGCTTTATGCAGAGAAGGTGCTCAGCATTCATTGAATCAATGTAACAGAAGAAATTCAAGCTGTTTTAACAGAGCTAAGCTATCTTGATTGACTGGATATTTTAAAGTGGTCCACATCAAAAGTATAATCTAATCACATGGTCAAACCATAGTCTAATTGCAATTATATTCCTTCACCATAATAACATTTAAAACATGCAGAATTAAATTAGGATTAAATAGAGACATCATCAATATTCCTGTAAAATTCCCAGGTCAGTAATGAAATTTATCACTACTTAAATCAGTACTCTCTAAAGTAGGGGATCAGGGTTTGCTTCATACACAAACAGGCTTAATAGCCATAATCAGTCAGTCACTTAATAAGCATTTATTAAGTGCTTACAATGCATCACTACGATAAAGGTCTGGCAAGACAAAGAAAGGCAAAAATATTCTCTGTCCTCAAGGAAGTTACTTTCTAATTAAGGAGACAACAAGCAAATAACTAGATAAATACAAGATATATACAGAGTAAGTAGAACTATGGCCCTTATAAATTCTGGGGGACCCTTATCCCAACTCACACTCATGATGATGGGACCTCTAGAGTAAGTCTAGTTATATCTCTCCCCTCAGGGTCCTAAGGTTACCCCATAGTGTACCCTAGATAGTGTGACTTTTCTATTCTATTTATTCCCCAGTATTACTAGTTAATACCATTTAATTGGCTAGACTTAAGTAGCTTTTAGAAAAAGACATTTACTAAATGTCTTCAATGGCTTAATGGTTTTAAAAAAAAAAGGATTCTTCCCCAAAGTCTTCCCCAACTCTTCCCCAAAGGAAAATGGGATCCAGCTTAAAGAGTACACATGGCAAAGAAGTAACTTACAGCTTCTAAAAGTTCCTCAAAATAGTCCCTTTAGGTATGGGCTCTT
This sequence comes from Vombatus ursinus, assembly GCF_900497805.2. Lineage (NCBI taxonomy): Eukaryota > Metazoa > Chordata > Mammalia > Diprotodontia > Vombatidae > Vombatus > Vombatus ursinus. The sequence continues at coordinate 25,755,333 of NW_020954580.1, read as the reverse complement.
TGTAAAGTTAAAGAGCTGTGTTCAGCCTATCCTTGGCTCCCAGGGAAACACTGTACATCACCAGACCCATGCTTTAGAAAAACCCATTCTGCCAGCTGAGTGAAGGATGGATCAAAGTGAGGAAAGATTTGAATCCAAGAGACCAATGAAAAGTCTGTTGCAATAGTCCAAACAAGAAATGTTGAGGGCCTGAAACAGGGGGATGACTATATGAGTGGAGATGGGGCACCTATATGAGAGATGTTGTGAAGGTTGAAATGACAAAATTTGGAAATGGATTAGATATGAAGGGTGAGCAACAGTGGGTATCTAGGATGACAACAAGATTGTGAGCCTGGGTGACTGAGAGGATGGTGGCACCTTTAACAGTAATAGAGGGGCAGCTAGGTGGTGCAGTGGATAGAGGTCTGGCCTTGGAGTCAGGAGGACCTGAGTTCAAATCTGGCCTCAGACACTTGACTTACTAGCTGTATGACCCTGAGCAAGTCACTTAACCCCAATTGCTTCACCAAAAAAAAAAAAAACAATTATAGAGAAATTGGGAAGGGGAGAGGATTTGGGAAGGGGAGGGAAGATAATGAGTTCAGTTTCTGACATGTTGAGTTTGAGATACCTTTTAAATATCTAGTTTGAGGCAGTGGGTGATGCTCAGGAGAGAGATTAGGGTTGGATATATAGACCTGGGATAGATTTATAGAAACAATAATTGAACTCATGGGAACTGATGAGATCATCAAGTGAGGAAGTATAGAAGGAATAGAGAAAAAGGCTCAGGACAGGTCCTGGGGATGACATGGATGAAGAACCATCAAAGGAAACTGAGAATGAAGGGTCATTCAGATAAGAGAAGAACTTGGATAGAGTAGTGTCATGAAAACCTAGAAAGGAGGCAGTATCCAGGAGGAGAAGGTGATCAAAAATGTCAAAGGAGAGGTCAAGAAAGAAGAGGATTGAACATAGGCTAAGGTAATAACCCAGTCCCTGACCTCGAGCTGCTTACAATCTAGCTAAGGAGATAAAATATGAAAAGGTAGTAACATAAAACACTAAGGTAGAGTTCCTAACCTTTTTATAGTTTTCCAGAGAACCAGGGAGGGATGGGATGAGAAGAGGGTAAAAAAAGTGGTAAAGACAAGTGTCTTAGGCATTTAGAAGAGGGAGAGATTATTCCCAGAACAATGATCAGAAAAGTTTCACAAAGGTGAAAGGGTGGGGGGGAGGTGAGAATTTAATCGGACTTTGAAGGGTGGAGAAAATTTGGATGGAATGTAAGATTAAAGAAAGGCATTCCAGGTATGGAAAATAGCATAAAGTAGGACTGAAAGCCAGAAGTGCTTAACCTATGTGCCAGGAAAAGTAAATAAGGCAGTGTGGTTGGAATACAGGGTTTTTATAAGAAGGTATTACTAGATAAGATTAAAACAGGAAGAAGACTAGGTCAATGAAGAGAAGGTGGTGGTCAGTCAATTACTCCATCCCACTTCAGTTTGGTGGTAAGATTTACTTCCTCATACCCTAACCAGTTGAGAACACAGTTCAATCATTTCATCAGTCAAAGACTTCAGATTTTCTTTATATTAATTTTAATTCATTAAATACGAAAAATGTTTGAAAGCTATTGGATGAAATGGAGTGCCATTGACAGGAAGCCTATTCTAGTTGTTTGAAGGATTTGGCCACACCCTATGAGGTTTAAATAAAACCAGGAGCTGTAATTCTAGCACTAACAGCATGGTAGTGGGAGTTTTTCTAGCTAAACCCCTGAGAATCACTTGAGAGAGAGGAACTAGATGAGTGAGCTTTGGTCTTCTCCCCCACCCCCTTAACTGGACAAGACTCTGTGAGCTTTGAAAGGTCCAGAAGATTTGGGACTTCCTATGTTCCCACTGGCATCCTAAAATTGTTCCTGGACAGAAGGGCCTGGGGGCAGTGTCTGAATCAGGAGCCAAAAAACGACTGAATGTGATGAGGAAAGATAAATTTTCAGTGAGCCCAGAAGAAAAGCTAACATCCTGTCTAATGGAAACCATCCCACCCTTACAAAGAGGAGGAAAGGATTTCTAAAAAATGTAAGTTACCCCTTTGTCACACATACTGTCTAAGCTCAAGCCCAATTTCCCCTGGACTTTGTTCGGGAAAGTGTGATCCCAGATTGAAGAGATGTTTTATACCAAAATATCACAAAAAACCTATCTTTCAAAAGTTAATTAAATCTGGCTGCTTAATTGAAATTAACAAAAAAATCATGAAGGGAATGTATGTATCTGTGTGGACTCATGAGCTATAGCCTTAGAAAAGACACTATAAACCTGCAGGAATACCCTAGAACTCATCTGGTGGCAGGGAATATAGCAGCCTGGCTCTGGGGACCCAACCTGCCAATGTGAATGGAGAGGTAGGAAGTAGCCCCAGACTTTATATGGGCTGTACAGGTTTACAAAATGGTTTTAATCAATGCCTTTCAAGGTTAGGAAATAGAGGTAGTAGTTCCTGCTCTCAAGGAGTTTCCCATCTAATGGAGAGACAAGATGATAACAAACAACTATAACAAGTGTCAAAAATGTCAATAATGGGGTGGAGGATACAGAACAATCTTTGAGTCATGTTAAAAGAGAAAGCTCTTGAGCCAAGTTTTGAAGGAAGGGATGTGGTGAGAGGTATAATAGGAGATAAATCATTGAAATAGAGTTGGATGAGGGCAAGTCATTGTTGGAGAGGTCTTTAAGCCCACAATCAGAAATTTTAATTTGATTTATAAGGTAATAGGGATCTCTAATTTCTTTAAGACATCTGTGCCTGTGTCACCATGTTAGTTTACACACAGCATACATCCAAACACTTGCATCTCTGAGTTTGGAGGAGTGGCTGTGTAAATTAATGTTACCACATGAACTTACATTTCCTGCCACCCACCCTCATTGACCCCCATCCTCTACCCCTACCCTATGTGATATATGTCAGTTTCCACAGCACCACCAGTCCAGACTCCCTCTTGCCCTTGCCTCCCTATTGCCCCATCAGCTCCAATTAAAATGATTTAAAATAAACCCCTACCATGATCCTGTTCATTTTTCAATCAGTAAAAATAAAAATAGTAAAACCACCAACAGCCATTCCTGGAAATTCTTTGAGTCTTCACGGTCTGTTTGTATTAAAGCAGTGAGGAACAGTGGCTGTGGCATTGATTGGATATATAGATTGGGTGAGAGCTGAAGCTTTCCTTTCCCCCTCCCTCTTTCCATTACCTACTACATTTTTACACAAGAAGAGACCATTACTTAGAAAACCGTTACTGTCAACCTTTGAATAGCCGAAAGCTCCAACATCTTAATGGAGAGTAAATTATTGGTGCTTTCACAATCAAAGACCTTTGTAACCTGATGGGAGTGTTAACCATGTTAACCCTTTCTGGAGTTTCTAGATATAAGCACTTTTTAAATGAGTTTAACATCTATGAGCTGCACAAATTTGAACCAGCCACATTACCTACAGTGGAAAAGACATACTCTCTGAAATCAGAAGACATGGGTTCACCCCACTATGTACTGTGTGATCTTTGACTAGTTAATCTTCCTGGGCCTCAGTTTCCTCATCTGTAAAAGGAGAATATTAGACGAAATAACCTGTGAGGTCAAATTGAATCATCAAGAAGTATTTATTAAGTACTTACTGTGTACTGAGAACTGTGCTAAGTCCTTGGGATACAAAGAAAAGCAGAAAATAGTTCCTACTGTCTCTTCTGACACTCCTGCTTGTTAGTGTTCTCTCCTTCCCTAAAGTACCTTATAATTACTTATTTGTGCATATTGTTATATTCATTCCACACCCACCCACCCCCGGTAGAATGTAATTTCCTTGAGGGAAGGGACTAAATACTTCATTTATTCTTAGCATCTACAGCACTTAGTACAGCGATGACAACAATAGAAATGAAAAGAATAGTTGAAGGGTGAATGAAAAAGGGCATTAGAAATGAATGTTGTAGAATTATGATGACCAAACTTGCAGGGAAAGAGAAATATGAGAATGTACCTCCCTTCTTAGTATAGGGTGGAAGACTATGGATATGGAATACAACCTCCAATGTTGAGTTTGATTGATGTGTTTGTCTGAAGAATTGTTGTTGGGTTTATTTTCCTTTTTCTTTTCCTGTTTCATTTCTAACCTGACTCCCAACCACGCTGGGTAGAAACAAGGCAGCTCGTGATGCTTACTGCTTGCTGCCTGTGGAATGTGATTCTGGATTGATAAAGAGAATACTGATGTGATCCTACATGACTGCATGAGGGACAGAGTCGGTTGAGAGCTTTGAAGGGGAAACACATTTCTCATTCCGACTTTGACAGTGATATATGTTTGCGAATACTATAAATTGCAAGTAGAAATGGTTTGTGCCAGACAAATCTGCAAAAGCAAGATGGAGCTCTTTTCCTTTGTATTTATCTGACTCTGAATTGAGGTGCTTAGAATAATTTAATTAATAAACTTGTGTCTGGAAAAACACTAAGTATTGAGAATCTGTTCCCCCTTTCAAGAACTTATCTTCTTATCCTAATAGTATCGGCTTGGTCCATTTAAAAGCTTTTCAATTTTATGTCATCTAGACAATCTATTGGCCTCTATTTGGCACAGAACTCTCCAACTAGTCATAACTGTTGACCCAATCTTGTTCCCTTCTAATTTTTTTTAATGGTGTGATTTTTAATATCAACTCACATCCAAGCTTGACCTGAAGAAAAGCTATGACAATATACCTCCTGCCTTTTCAGAGGCAGAGGAACTTTGGATATGGAACATTGAATAAACTATTGGACTGGACTGTGTTTGTTAATTTTTCTTAACTACCTTGGTTTCTGGTTGTGTTTTTCTTTTTCATTTTTGTTATAAGGAATGGCTCTTTGGGTGAGAGAGGAGGGATACATTGAAAATAAAAATGGGTAATAGAAAAACCAAAAATCATTAAAATTTTTAAAAAATATTTTCAGGTCATATATTCATTTTGAAATGATTATGATATGAATAGAGTGTGTCCATAGTTCCCAAACTGTATGCAATGGTGGCACCAAAGCAAACTCACAGGGACATCCCAGAACAGTCTAAATTTTCAAGGGAAACACAGCAGATGAATATCTCCTGCCAGGTGCTAAAAGATCAGTGAATTTTAATTCCATGTGCTACATCATATTCTTGCAAAGCTGTGTTTTGAGTGGTTGCTATGATAAAAAGTGATTACATAAAAATCAATATAGAACAGGAAATGAGGGTGGCAGTATCCAATCTGATTCCAAGGACTGAGAAGTTGTACCATGTCCAACAGGTGCATACATGCCATTACTAAGTAATTGTGGTTCTTCAAGAATAAAATAAAAACATTATTTTTCTCTTTCAATTTATGTGTACTTTTTTTTCAAACAGCTACCAAGTTATTAGGATGTAAAGTTTAGTAAGTTGTCTGGACCTGAATACTTAATAAATGGAAATATTAAGGTTTTTTTTTGTGCTTACAGGTGCTGAGAAAAAAATTACTAAGATACTAAGCACTGTGGATTGAGAACATTTGGGAATCTCTGTAGTTTGGTGCCGGCCTAATCTAATTGTAGTCAAACTGTTTTCTAGCATTTTTGAAAATTCTTGTCAGATATGGAATTTTCCTTCAAGTAATTTATGTTCTTAGATATAGCAAATACTGGTTCATTATTGAGTTCTATTGTTTCTAATGCTTTTTTTGTTCTACTCATCTTCTTTTCTATCTTATAACCAGTACTAAATAGTTTTGGTGATTAGTGCTTTGTAAAACAATTCAAGATCTGGAATATCTATTTCTCTTTCATTCCTATTTTTTTAAAGTATTATTTCCCTTGAGATTCTAGACATTTTGTTTCTCCAAATGAATTTTGTTATTTTTTTCTAGGTCTATCTAATATCCCCTTCTTAATCTGATTGGTATAGCACCATATCCGAAAGGTAAGTATTGTTTGTCATTTTTATTATATTATAAACATTCTTTTAATTTTTGTCATATTTTATTTCTTTAAGTTATACTTTCTTTAAATAGTACTTTGTAATTGTGCTCATTTATGTCTTTGTAAGTTGACTCCTTCATATTTTGTATATTTTGTAGTTATTTTGAATAGAAATTCCTTTTCTTTTATTTCCTCCTTGATTTTGTTGTTGCTACATGAAGACTGGCGATTTTTGTGGGCATATTTTGTATCCAACTACTTCACTGAATCTCCACTAAGTCCCATCATTATGGCCTAGAGGCATTCCTGGCTTCTTGAAAGCCATGCCCAAGGAACATGACCTCTGTTCAGCTGTATTGTGCTAGAAAGGCTTCTCATATGACCCCAGGAACAGATCAAGCCTGTTAAAGGAACTAACCCAGCTAAACACAAACGCACATCACAAGTAGTCTGGCCACCTGGTGATAGGTTTTCCCCCCATTGGCAGCCCATGAAATAAAGAAAAAATTAAAATGACTGTCAGTTTTACATGGCCCCCTTCCACTTTTACAGGGACAGTTGGAAGTGGTGGAGAGAGAGGAAAGGGCACTTGGTACAAAGAATTACACCATTTTTAGACCATCAGCAAACTTTAATTTAGCTTTTGATATTCTAAAAGTGGGATCCTTGTTCAATGAGTGGACTTATTGCTGGATGAGTTGACTCGCATCAATCTTGACATTTTTGCTATAAGCAAAGCCAGAAGAAAAGAAGAAAGTTGAAGCTAAACAGAAGCACAACTCATTGTTGCTCTTTGGAGACGTAAAGAAAGGAGTTGGCAGAGTGAGTTTTGTGATACACCCCAAAATGGCAAGAAGTATCATTTCACAGGAAACTTGGTCATCACGTATTACAATACTAAGGGTAAGTTTTTGCAAAAAGATTGCTAAGAAAATAAATACAGCCTGTACACCAACATTGGTTGCTGAAGATAAAGTGGTAGAAACATTAATAATAACTAGCATTTATATAATGCTTTAAGGTTTGTAAAGCACTTTAAATATTTTATCTCATCTGATTCTCACAACAATTCTGTAACATAGATACCATTATTAACCTCATTTTACAGACAAGAAATGTAAAGCTAAGAAGTTACATGACTTGCCCAGGATCACACAGCTAATGTCCAAGTCAGAATTCAAACTCAAGTCTTCCCGACCGGTCCAAGTCCAATAGTCTACCTACTACACCATTCATTATTTTTGTTGCCCAGTCATTTCAGTTGTGTATATGTGTGTCCCTGTGATCCCCTCAGCTTTACCTAGGTTCATGGTACCATTAAGGTAACTGTATATTCATATTCATAGCTCTGAGCCCCCACTTATAATTTGTTGTTATTGTTGTTCAGTTGTGTCTGACTCTTTGTAATCTCATTTGCATTTGTTTGTTGTTGTTTTGTTTTGTTTTTTGGAGGGGGGAAGCTCCTGGAATGGTTGCCATTTCCTTCTCCAGCTTATTTTACAGATGAAGAAACTGAGGCAAACAGGGTTAAGTGATTTGCCCAGGGTAATATAGCTAGTAAGTGTCTGAGGCCAGATTTGAACTCAAGGTAAGTCTTTCTGATTCCAAGACCAGTGCTCTATCTACTGTGCCACCTAGCTGCCCACTACACCACTTAGCTACCTCTATTATAATAAGAAGTTGATAAGAACCTCCAAACTGAATCAAGATCCAATCTGGATATTCAGTGACTTTGATGCAAAAGTAGGAAAAAGCAAGGATGGGAAGAAATATATAGGAAAATATGATACAGAAGAAAGAAATAGAAGAGACCAAAAACTTATAGAATGTATAGAACTGATAGGTGCTGGACAAAACACCAAATATCATATCAAAGATTGAAATTGACTCTATTTTAACAGATAGGAAAAGACTTATTATTGACATGGGTGTCATTCAACTTTTTTGTTGTTGTTGTTTTTTACAATTGGACTATCAACTCATCAAAGCTAAGATCAAAAATTAGAATAAACATAAAAGAGAATGATAAGAGTAAAAAGGGTAATAATAAAAATATATTATGTAAATAAAGATTTAAATTATTTAAATAGACTATTGAAAATCAAAAATGGGAAATAGAAAACAGCAACAACATGAATGCCAATTATAATAATGTCATCCAAAAGTTAAACCAATGTAAATTGATTGCTACAACAAAGCTCAGAAAGAGCTCAGAAAGCACCTCAGTCAGCAAACATTTGATATTCTTGCCAAATGGAGAGACATGACTGCCAAAGGCAAGACTGGGTTAAAATACAAATTCCTCTGTAAAATCTTATGAAGGAGAATGATGGATAATTATGAGCTTTCTCACCCCATAAAGCAGGGAAAAGCAGTGGAGGGAAAATCCCGTTTAAAGGAAGGTTGGCAAGATATTCAACTAAGCAAAGCTATCCCATGGACATTCAAGGATGAAAATAGAAAAAAGGCCAAAAACAGAAGAAAATGAAAAAAGATTGTCAAAAACCTCATTTCAACAAACTGGTTTTTTTCTCCATCAAGGTTAGTAAAACTACCACATTTGCACTCAAATATCACAGTGTTTGAGACGTTTATAGAGGAAGTAGAAATTGTACTAAAGGGGAAAAGATGGGGAAAGCAGCTGTATTGGATAAAGTATATATAGAGATTTGTACTAGAGGTAATATAATTGTGAGGGTATTGAGGGACCAATATATAAGGCATCTGAAGGAAGGGAAGATACCAAAGACATAGAAAAATATCTCAAACTTTCTTAAGTACTCTCAAAAATTAAGCAAGAGAATATTAATGACTACTGAACTGTAGTCCTTCTCTTTATACAAACTCTTTATGAGAGCCAATTACTCATGAATTACAGGTCTCCTCAATGAGGAGATTAGTATAGAATAAGCAGGGTTTCACAAATGACATTCAACAATGGACCACATCTTTATCAAAGGTGTAAAAAATATACGATCCCATTATATTTATTGTTTGTTGATTGTGAAAAACCACTAGACTGGATAAAACAAAACACAGCCTTAAGAACTCTTTTAAACAAGAGGTCTCCCATTCATATCTCCAGATCATCCAGGATTCCCAAGAAGAAGTAACAATAGAAATAACCTATTCAATAATCTACTCATAATAAACATCAGGTGAAGACTAAAACAAGGGTAAGTATGGTCACCAAATGTATTCATCACTGTGATGGAGGACATCCTACACTGAGTCCAGGTTGAGGAAGGATTTCCTACGGATGGTGACGTCCTAGAAATCCTCCTGTTTGGGGATGACATTGTGTTGCTGGCATCAAACCTCCAGACATTGCAGAGCCTCCAAGAAGAGATGTGTAATCATTCAAAGGAATTTATCCAGTCTGTCTACATAGGATTGATCAAATGGATGAAATAAATCTATTGCCCAGATTTCAGTATGCATCTGAAAGAATACCCTATAGAACATTTCAACAGTGTGTATGTATATATGTGTCCCTGCCTCCAAAAGACTAAAGACAAATATGATAGTGCACATGAACAGGCTGAGCTGTAACATGTAACCAGTGGAGAACTCTGCAGAACGGGAAGAAAGTCTACCATCAAGGAACCACGTGACCAAAAGAAAAAATAGGATGGTCACATGGTAAGAGTGTAAGATGACAAGTGAACCACTATAATGTTTCACTAGTAACCTCTTAACGTCCAGAAAAATCAAGAAAGGCCTCCAGGAGAGAGTACAGAGGTGAATCTCTCATGGTGAACTTTCCAGAGGACATGCAAGAGAGTCCTATAGCATGGGCAGACAAGGATAGGCCACAATCTACATTATTGTATTGAGATCATAGATCCATTTGAGTATTTAAGTGCTAACCTAAAGCTGTTACTCAATTAAAATATAAGCTTTAATGCATTAAACTACTCTAGCCACTTCTTGATATCTAGAACACAAAACAATTATCAAAAACCTGACAGACTTAATGTATTTAGCAAAATGGTAGCTGGATAGGTTTAAATTATTTGGGAGAATGTTTTAGAAGAGTGAGCTAGGTACTGGGACTCTTTGGTGGCACAGTGGGTAGAGTGCTGGGCCTCTTCTTGAGTTCAAATCTGACCTCAGACACTTACTAGCTGTATGACCTTGGGCAAGTCACTTCACCCTGTTTGCCTCAGTTTCCTTATCTGTAAAATGAGCTGGAGAAGGAAATAACAAACCACTCCAATATTTTTGCCAAGAAAACCCCAAATGGGGTCACTAAGAATTGGACACGAATGAACAACAATCATTAAATGTGAGTGCCAACCTACTCAGCTTTTAGGTAGGACCAACTCTTTGTAGAAGTTTTATGTTTGAAAGGCATCTGTGATTCCTGTAGGTGCTAGTTTTGTTCTGTTTTGTTCTGATCGGTGTTCATTTCGCTGGTGAAAATGACAAAAGCCTAAAGGTTGGTAAATCAGAGAAGTAAACAAGATGGGGAGGTATACGTGTGACATGCTAATTTTCCAGACTGTTTCTGTCATTCTCAGTAAAGTGCATCAGGGGTTGTGACATGTTTGTGTTGCACTCAGCTGTCACCTTGCTGTAATTTACAATGGTCTCCAGAATTCCACTTGGGATTGACTGGGGCAGAAAGAGATGCACAGTGACAGTTATATTTTTTTTATTTGCTTCAGGCATTCCAAATCCCTCCAAAGATGTTCTGTGGTTTGATATCTGCCTCAAAAGGAAGCTAAAATACCCTGAACTGAGAGACAGGGAGAAGATTAGGGGAAACAGAGCAGAGTAGGTATCTCTGTATATGAGGACTTCACTAAATATTCTCCAATTGTTTCTATCACCACAATCTCTCACTCCTTGTCTGTGCAAATGCCTCATCTCAACCCACAAATATCCCTTTATACCCATAGTTATACCCCTGTATATAGACACAAAGAGAAACCTTTTCCCAACTAGTCTATCAGGAAAACCTCACAGATATCCTAAGACAATCTGGATTTTCCCTTAGCTCTGATCCTGGATCTTCCACCTTACAGATTGTTCCTGCCTATGGGACCCAGATCATCTTCTCAGACTCCTCCATTCTCCAGAGTTAAACTGTTCTTGGGATTCTCCTAAGGCAGCAGTGACTTACAACATCTAATTCAAAGATTCTTAACCTGAGGTCCATGAAGTTGATGTTTTCAAAATATTTTTGTAACTACATTTCAATATAATTGGTTTATTTTGCAACACTTTGTATTTTATTTTCTTCATTAAAGTTTTATACCTCTTTTTCCAAGTCATTAATTCTATTTTCATATCTTTCTTCGCTACCTCTCACTTTTTTTTCCCCATTTTTTCCTCTACTGATATAATTTGGTTTTAAAAATCATTTTGTAGCTCCTTTTTTATTCTTAAAACTCTTTAGTGCTCCTAGGAATTCTTATTGAACTTGTGTCCAAGATGCATTTTTATTTGAGCCTTTGCTTATGGATGTTTTCAAGTCATTCTCTTCTGGGTTTCTGTCAAGCTTTCCTGTCTTCATAATAGTTCTTTATGGTGGGATTCCTTTTTGTTTCCTCATTCTTCCAGTCTACTTCTTGACTTTTGACTTTATGTCAAGGCTGGGCTCCATGCAGTTGTCAGGGGAGGGATGCCTGGCTTGAACCTCTATCATCTTCTATCCTACTGCTAGAACCCTTCAAACTTTCAGTTTGAAGTGCTCCCAAAGTGTTCTCATCTGGGGCAAAGTCTCACTGCTTTCCAGGTCTATGGTCTGCAAGTTCCTGACCCAGGTTTGGTTCTATCAGCTTCTCCCTCATTGGAAGTTTCAATAGACTACTGCTATACTCTGCCCTTGTTTTCTCCTGGGAGACTGCAAATTGAAAAAGACTGAGCTGCCAGCTCCCCTTTGGTCTGGGACTCTTGCCCTGATTATTCCACTGCAGGCTTATTTACTGGTCTAATGGCTAGAACTGAATCACTACTCTGCCCCTGGGATCAGAGTCACACAGCTATGTTTCTGGAACTGGTTCCTTGCTCATAAACATCTAGGGATTGTGCTCACTCAGAACTGGGTAGTGGGTCACAGACCAGTCAGATGGCACCCATTCATTGATCCCCTAGGATCTCTTTCTGCAGTAGGCCTTCCTGCTTTGGTGCCCTATCTCTGCCTTTGTTTGGTCCCTGGACCCTGGAATGATCCCTATCATCCACACTCCTGGTCAGACCCATCCCCAATATTAGAAGACCTCTTTGTCTGACTCCTTTGTCTGTCTTCCAGCCACATTGGGCTGTAAAAATGACTCATTGATGAGAATTCAGTCCAGTGTACTAGGTCCTACTGCTTCCTCTCACTCTGCCATCTTGATTCCACCTCTGTGTATTATGTTGTATTTTATGCATTTATTCCAAGAAGGGGAGCATAAGTCCAGGGGTCTACCAGACTACTAAATAGTGGTTTTTTCCAGCTATATGTAAAAACAATATTTAGCATTTATTTTTACAAGATTTTAAGTTCCAAATTTTTTCTCCTTCCCTCCTACCCCTATCCTCTTTCTGAAATGGTAAGTAATTTGATATATATGTGCAATTATGTCAAATATATTTCCATGTAAGTCACAGTTGTAAAAAAAGAAACATATCAAAAGGAAAAACCACAAAAAAAGTGAAAAAAGTATTCTTCGATCTGCATTCAGAGTCCATCAATTCTTCATCTGGACATCCACCAGACTACGAAAAGCATCCACGGCACAAAAAAGGGTTAAGAATCTATTCTAATTGGAGCTTTTATGTAGCAACAGCAGCCACTACTGCTTCCGAATTGCATGTGTGGGGGTGAGAGGGAGGGGGTTGGGCCTCTCACCACAGGGTTGAGCCTCTCCCCACAAGTGTGAAAATGATCGGTTTATACTGGGAAGCTTTGATCCAGGTAATAAGATTGGTAGTTGAGCGTTAAGCCATGGATAACCATCCTAATTTCAAAGGAGTAACTAAGGTTTCAGGAATTTAGAAAGAGGAAAGATTTAAGGATGGTCTTTTAGTATATCTCACATCACTTCATGTAGGTACTCTGCCCATACGTAGAATCAGTGCGATAGAAAGGTATAGATCATTAACAACAGTTATCTGCTGCCTTCCTGAGATACCTAGAATGTGGCATAGAGCTTCCCAAGGCTTCTCAAACCTGATCACCACCACTCGTAGATGGTCATTCATACAGGGATAAGTGACAAACCTAAAAAATATCACTGAGGCTTAGAAAGTCTTAGGCAAAAAACTGAAGAACTTAGAAATACAGGTGGTGTTTTCATGACCACTGACATAGAAAAGGATTTAGAAGACAAGGACAGATTGAGGAAGTGAACAGCCTGTTGAGGAATTGGAAAAACATGGATTTGCATTTGGAGATATCTATATTTCACTTTTAAAATTATTTTTAATTTTTGTCATCTTTTGTTTTTAAATTGCTTACATTTTGCAACATATCCCTTTCCCCATCCTCCACCCAGAGAGTCAACACTTTCTTTTAACAAAGGATAAAAAAAAAAGAGAGAAAATTAGTTCAGCAAAACCAACCAACACAATGAAGAACTCTGGTGTTACATCCAGCATTCTATACCCATAGTTCCTGCACCTCCCTACCTCGGCAAAAAGAATTGGGAAGCATCTTCTCTTGTCTCCTTCTTTGGGGACAATCTAGGTCTTACAATTCATTGCATTGTTTCAATTATTTTGTTGTTTTCTCTTTGTATTGTTGTAACCATCATATATATTATTTTCTGCTTCTTCTAACTTCATTTTGCATCAGTTCATGTAAGTTTTCTCATATTTCTCTGTATTCATTATAGTCATTATTTCTTACAATACAGAAATATTCCATTCTTTGTATGTGCTACAACTTGCTTAGCCGTTCCCCAATCAACGGACATCGATTTTGTTTCCGGTACTTTGTTATTACAAAAAGTTTTGCTGTAAATATTTTGGTTGATTTAGGATCTTTATTTACAAAATCTACAGTTCTTAAAATATGAGAATCATAGGCTCTTGGCCAGAGAGAAAGTATACCTATCAAGGGCCAGTAAAAAAAACATGTTTTTCTAGAATTTTGTGAGTATGGCCAAGAGGCTTTAAACTGAAAAGGGAAAGTTACAGAACAAAAATGACTGTGTAGACAGACCTGAAATGATACAGAATAGCAGATGCAACACTGGAATGAGAAGAACGAAAAAGAGAACTAAAAATTCACCAGAGACAATACCCAAGATAACCATAGCTTCGTGTCTTCATACAAATGCATGAAGTATTAGTAATGAGGCCCTAAGACAGGGAGGCATATCTGACCTCAGAAGTATTACTAAGTTTCAGTGGGGTTGGACTCATAATTAGAATATGGCTCCAGAATGGTATACTTTATTCAAAAAGAATGAAATAATAATAATGATAACAATAATAATAACAATAAAACAATATAGTATCTTGAGACTTACAAAATACTTTACATATATTATTTCATTTGATCCTCACAACTACCCTGGAAGGTAGGCACTATTATTATCCACATTTTATAGATGAGAAAACTGAGTTACAGAAAGGTTAAGCAAAATAAAAAAATTTATTAAAGGGGCAGCTAGGTGGCGCAGTGGATGGATCTCTGGCCTTGGAGTCAGGAGGACCTGAGTTCAAATCTAGCATCAGACACTTGACATTTACTAGCTGTGGGACCCTGGGCAAGTCACTCAACCCTGACTGCCTCACCAAAAAGCAAAAAAAGAAAAAGAGAAAAAAAAGAAAAGAAAGGTTAAGCAACTTGCCCAGGGTCATACAACTAGTAAGTGAGGTAGGATTTGAATTCAAGTCTGTGTTACTCCAAGCTCAACACTCTATGCATTGAACCACCAAAATTCTCATAGGAGTAAATAAAAGTCATGAGACAAGAGCAACATATATTAGGAAAATATACTTGTATAAAGACATCTTGGACTGTGAGGGGTGAAACATGGTAGAGATCATTTGAACAAAGACCTGCAGGAGATAAAACATGATAATGTTGTTAAGGGAATATAATGGACCTCTCTCTCTCTCTCTCTCTCTCTCTTTCCTATTTGAAACCTTTCACAAACTGGCCCTTATCTACCTTTCCAAAAAGCTTTCACTTTATTCCATTCCTGTACTATTTTTCTGTAAGAAATGGTGAAGGGAATGGTTTCAGAGAAACCTGGGAAGAAGGAGCAATTACAAGGTGAATTTGAGCAACATATCAAATACTTGTTCTGAAAGCAAGATATTATAATGATAGGCAATTTCAACTACCCAGACACTTACTAGGTAGAGTTCTCTGTCTCTCAGTCTCTCCCTGTCTCTCTCTGTCTCTCTCTGTCTGTCTCTGTCTCTGTCTCTTTCTCTCTCTCTCTCTGTCTCTTTGTCTCTCTGTCTCTGTCTCTCTCTCTGTCTCTGTCTTTCTCTGTCTCTGTCTCTGTCTTTGTCTCTATCTCTCTCTGTCTCTGTCTCTTTCTCTGTCTCTGTCTCTGTCTCTCTCTCTCTTTCCTATTTGAAACCTTTCACAACCTGACCCTTACCTACCTTTCCAAAAAGCTTTCACTTTATTCCATTCCAGGACTATTTTTTTGTAAGAAATGGTGAAGGGAATTATTTCAGAGAAACCTGGGAAGACTTGGATAGACTGATCCAGGGTGAAGTAAGTAGCACCAGGAGAACAATTGATAAACCAACAATATTGTAAAGACAAATAACTTCTATCAGCACAGGGACCAATTAGGATTCCAGAGAATTCATGATGAAAACATGCTACTAACCACCTGGCAGAGGGGTGATAGATTCGGGGTGCATATTAAAATATATTTTTGGACATAGATTTTGTCAGCAATTTGTTTTGCTTGACTAAGCCTATTTGTTATAAGAATTTTGTGTTTATTTCCTTTTTCAGTGGGAAGGAGGAGAGGTGGGAAGTAGAAAAGATAGATTTTTGTTCATTAAAGAAAATTAAATTATAAAAAAGATTTAAGAACTCTAATCAAAGCAATGACCAATCATGATTTCAAAGGATCAATGATGAAGCATGATATCCACCTCCTGACAGACATATATTTTGAACCTAGCAAATGTAGGAATATGTTTTGTTTGACTATGAATATTTGTTATGCATTTTGGTTTTCTTTTTTTGACAATGGGGAGGAAGTTGGGAAGGAGAAACCACGGATTTTTGGTTAATTAAAAAAATAATTTTAAAAATTTTAAACTGATCTTTAGACTGGGAAGGCTATTACAAAATTGATTAATAAAGAATGCAACCCCAATACAACTAAGGGGACAATAAGGTGGAATCTAGCTCCCTATAAGTTAAGTTGGCACTTTGTCCAACAGTAGGACAAGCACAATCCACTACAGGAGAAAGAAGGTTGTGTTCAGATAGTGTGATAGCAGCACCAGTTCCTCTCCCAGTCTCTGTCTCTGAGAACAGGTGGGTCTTTTGGAACAGGACAACAAAAATAGCCCCTTAGGGTTCCACAAGGCACCCATTCCTTTTCAAATGAAGCCTTCCCCCTTCCTTAGATACATTTAAAAAGTTTGAGGACTTTAAATAATCCAGCGTTTAAATTCTTTAAAGTCTGCATGGAGCTGGTTGCAGGAGATGGACCTCTTGTTTTTCTGAGTGATGCAAAACACTGATGATAGACAACCATTTGGCTTTGAAAAGACAGGCAGTCTTCCAGGTTCCATATGCCTGAGAAGGTGAGACCCGCTGGTGCCGGGGCACACGTATTCCTCAAACAGTCGTTGCTCAGCCTCTGCATATCTCTGACCTCATCATACTAAGTGATTTCTTAAAACCTTTGGTTCCTAGTCAAATTCTCAGTCATCAATAATGCAACTGAGAAAAAAGAATCAGGATTCCAGAAAGTTGAGCGTGCACCTGTAGGTGTGCACACTCACACCTCTACCCCCCCCCCCCACACCCACATACACTAGCATACATGTCTATTTCCAAAGCCACTATCTGGAAGTTTTCAGGCCTCCTTGAGAGGCGTTGCCACCCACTCCTTCCAGATCTGGTTACTCCCAGCCAGCCCTTTGACCTTGTCCCCTCACCCTAGGTCACTCAGCGACCCCCCCAGAGTCATCCCTTCCAAACCTCGTCTTCCTCAAAATTATCCGCCATGATCTAAAGAGCCCCTTTCTCCAGTGGGAAACTTGACCTCACTGGATACAGAAACTAGGAAGAAAAATGTTCCTTAAAATGAACAGTGAGGGGGAGAAGGCATTTGTTTTGATAAATTACTAAAAAGGATTTTAAAATTTCATTAAGTGATTAGTTTGAATCAGAAACACAAAGTGTAGTCAAGCTATAAATGTAGATACTGTTAGAATATTGTGAGTCTGTAGACCACCAGAAGGGCATAGCAACCTGGACTCAAAGTCAGAAAGACCCGGGTTTGAATCCTGCCTCATATTTGCTAGCTTTGTTACCCTGGGCAAGTCTGTTAATTTCTCTGAACCCTCCTTTCCTTATCTGTAAAATAGGGATAGGGACTGGACCCATGATTTCATTGGTACAGGGAATTCCCCAAATCAAAAAATTCCCTCTACCAATGTAGAAACTCCCTCTACCTCAGCAATTTCTAGTCTTAAAGAGTTGCCAAGACCACTGAGATATTAAATTACTTACCTGATGTCACACAACTACTGTAGATCAGAGGTAGGCCATGAAACCAGATCTTCTTGGCTTAAAGATCAACACTCTGTCCTCTACAAGATACTGCCTTTCATCTAAAAAATGGAGATTGAAGCATCTGTCTTATAAGATGGTTGTGAGGATCAAGTAAAGTGATGTACGTGAAGCATTTTACAAATTGTAAAGTGCTACATAATTGTAATTATATTATAATTTTATTATTATGCAAAACGTTGTTATTGTTCAGTTATTCCAGTTACATCTGACTCTTCATGACCCCATTTGGAGTTTGTTTGTTTTTTGGCAAAGATGCTGGAGTGGGTTGCCATTTCCTTCTCCAGCTCATTGTACAGATGAATAAACTGAGGCAGAGTTAAGTGACTTGCCCAGGATGAAGCTGGATTTGAACTCAGGTCTTTCTGATTCCAGGCCCAGTACTCCATCCACTGTGCTACCTAGTTGTCACTATTGATTAGAGAAATGTTAAGGTACCACCTCGCATCTATCAGAAATGACAAATGCTGGAGGAGAAGAGAGGAAAAATAGGTACATTAATGAACTGATAGTGAACTGGTCCAACCATTCTCAAGAACAATTTAGAACTATGCCCAAAGGGCTACAAAACTGTGCATTCTCTTTGACCCCTTTTTCCTCAAATAATTCCATGTCCAGGAAGATGTTGTCCAGCTGTTAAAGTCAACCTAATTTCAGTGACTCTTATGTAGATCTTAGGTTTATAATTCATCCAAGTAACTGCTTGTATTTCATGGCTGGTTGCCTAGACCATGTGAAAAAGTTAAGCAGAATCAGGATTTGAACCCATGGCCTCTGTCCAGGAGATCTAGCAGGTATCCTAAGCTCCCTTATACATAAGGGTTTCTCCTTGGGGCAGCTAGGTGGTGCAGTAGATAGAGCACCGGCCCTGAAGTTAGGAGGACCTGAGTTCAAATCTGGCCTCAGACCAAACACTTGACACTTACTAGGTGTGTGACCCTGGGCAAGTCACTTAACCCCAATTGCCTAAAAAAAAGAAAAAAAAATAAGGGTTTCTCCTCTTGTTTGCAGATGTCGTTGAGTATGTGAAAACTACCTCATAAAGAAAGTGGTTGTCTCCAGCTGACCAAATAAATGCTTTAATAAAATTCTTGGTATTAAGATGAATAGGTGATCTTGTTCTGATAGTCCCCCAAAACCTCTACATTGTCTATGCATTATTTCGTGCTTTCTATTGCCTATACTCCCCCTCTCCTTTTAAAAGGGCAGTATTTCTGGCCCTTCTGGCCTATACTTTTTAGTCCCATGGTCTGAATGGGTTTCTTCAGTAGTTTCTTCAAAAGTTTCTTCCTTAACATAAGGGGAGGAGGGAGGGAATAGATAAGAGGAGGTGTTGCATAAGAACATTGACTATGACAGTGGTAGGGGAGGGAGCAAGGAGCCCAAAGACGACCTATTTTCTCCAGTTTTGCTCAGGGCAGTCCTGCTTCTTATAAAGAGGAAGAAATGATTTAGTTCTCTTTCCTGTAGATAATAGAGAATGTAATGGGCTTAAAATGCCACTCCAGTTCAAAGGATTTAAGGGAAGTACAAGGAGCATCCTTCTTTAGGATAAAGAAGGAAATTCTAAAACCGGATGCCAGGGAGATTGAGACATTTACTTCCTGGAGATTAAATTGTGATCCAGCCTAAAGGGAGCTACGTGGTCAATCTCTCAGTCAACAAGCATTTATTAAGTACTCACTATGTGCCAGGGAGATGTAAAAGGACTGCCTTGGTGCAGTGAGAACTCGGCTGAGATTATGTAACATAAATTGGTAGTGGACCCAATCAGGATGGCTTCATGATTTTCACTAATTCTGTTCAGCAATGGGAGCAAAGGCAGACAAGCAGGATGATTTCAGAAAAACTTGCAAAAATTTACATGAACTGATACAAAGTGAAGTGAGCAGAACCAGGTGAATATTGTACACAGCAACAGCAGTATAGGATAATGAAAAACTGTGAATGACTTAGTTATTCTCAGCAAAACAATAATCTAAGACAATCCCAAAGGACTCATGATGAAAAATGCTATCCACCTCTAGAGGCTAATAGCATTCTGATGTTGTTTAAATACAGACTGAAGCATGCTATTTTTCACTTTCTTTCTTCCTTTCTTTGTTCAAGTCCTCTTGCACAAAATGACTAATATGGAAATGTTTTACATGATAGCATATTTATAACCTCTATCATGTTGCTTACCATCTCAGGGAAGTGAGGAGGGGAGGGAGGGATAGAATTTGGAATGCAAAACTTAAAAAATGAATATTAAATACTGTTTTTACATAGAACTGGGGCAGGGG
Source organism: Vombatus ursinus (assembly GCF_900497805.2). Taxonomy (NCBI): domain Eukaryota; kingdom Metazoa; phylum Chordata; class Mammalia; order Diprotodontia; family Vombatidae; genus Vombatus; species Vombatus ursinus. The sequence goes on along the minus strand of NW_020954580.1, from coordinate 25,735,363 downwards.
GAAATAAAATATTATTTTAAAAAAACAGGGGTAAAAGGAGTGGGTGATGGTAGTAATCCAAGGATGGGTCTTGGCAAGGTAGTTTTGGAGTTCACAAATATAGAAATAGAACATTCACGGGTGTTGATAAGATCAAGGGTATGGCTCGGGTATAGCTCAGCTAGCATGGAGAAGTAACTCATGGCAAGTAAGTAGACTGAGGAAGTGGGAAGTGGGATATTTGAGGGTAAGTTTTGTCTGCTTTAGTTTGCATGATGAAGAAAAATAATGACCTTTATGATTGAGGGCTCAATGTGTTCCCTTTAAGAAAATAATAAAAAGGAGATTTCCAGGGTGCACGCCTTCGTGAAATGTGCTAGACCCCTTTGTGATCACTAGGATATGTGCATTAAGTCCACTTCTTTCTCAAGCCCAGCTTCAACCTCCAAGTCACAGGACTTTCCTAACTCACAGCTAATGGCTAAGGACCCCATGGCTGAGAGCAGACTGAAAATTGAAGACCACCCCCACACTCATGCACACCGGAAAACACTGGAAACAGATGTTCAGAAGACTCAGACTTCTCGTCATTAATTTTGGGATTTAAATGCCTGTTAATTTCTTCCTTTTATTGCTGAGCTCCACGCTGCAGCAAGCTCAGTGTCAGAGAGAAGTATCCTTGAGGGACATTCAATATATCAAGTCTGAAGGTCACTCAAAATCTTGGTGTTTTAAGTAGGGAGGATGCAAAGAAAGTAGAAGAGAGGGAAAGGGCCGTACCTGTTCATGGGACACGTTTCTGTGGGAGGCAGCACAGCCCAGTGGAAAGGGTGAAATGAGCTCAAATCCCAGCTCTGCCGCTTATTATCTGTGTTGCCTTGGACAAGTCACTTACCCTGTCTGAGCCTCCACTTTCTCATCTATAGCATGGGGGTAGGGGTTGACATAATCTCTGAGACTCCTTCCAGCTCTGTGGTCCTATGTCCTCAATCTTATCTCCTCCTTTGCTCCAGTCTCAGGCAATAAGGTGAGTTTCCTTCTCCCTGAGGCTATCTCCTCTGCTTTTGGCCCTTCACTCTATCGCTCCTGTTTCTTACTGGCTGGGAATCAGTAAGACCTGAGATCAAATCCAGTCTCAGACACTAGCTGTGTGACTGGGGACAAGTCATTTAGCCCTGTTTACCTCAGTTTCCTCATCTGTAAAATGAGCCAGAGAAGGACATGGCAAGCCACTCCAGTATCTTTGCCAAGAAAACCCTACATGGGGTCACGAAGAGTCAGATATGACTGAAACAACTGACCAACTAGTCTTCAATCTGGCTCTCTACTGGGTCCTTGCAGGCTAACTACAAAAATACTCAGGTCTCACCTGTCCTTAGATAGATAGATAGAGAGATAGACAGAGAGAGAGAGAGAGAGAGAGATGGATGGATGGATAAATGGGTAGATGAATGAATGAATAAACAAATGAACTGTGAAATAGCTTTCTCCAAAGAGCTTTCATTATCACCAATGATCTCTTTTTCTTAATTTTTTTTTTACTAACGTTCTCTTAATTAGTAAATCTGATAGCCTGTTCTCAGGCCTTATCTTCTGTGATTCCTCTGCATATTTTGAAGGCCTATCAATCATCTGCTTCTCAATATCATCTTCTTTGGCATCCGTGATATTGTTCTCTCCTGTTCCCCCTTTAACTTGATTAACTATTTCTTCTCAGCCTACTTTGTAAATTTTTTCTCCTCTTCTCCCAAGTATGGATGAGCCCCGAGGTTTAGCTCTGGGTTTTCTTTTCTTTTCTCTCTATATTTTCTCCTTTGATGGTCTCATCTGCTCACATGGCCTGAATGCAAGTAACTGTCAAAACTCCATCACCAGGGACAGCTAGGTGGCACAGTGGATAGAGCACTGACCCTGGAGTCAGAAGGACCTGAGTTCAGATCTGGCCTCAGACACCTGACACTTACTGGCTGTGTGACCCTGGGCAAGTCAGTTAACCCCTACTGCCTCACCAAAAAAAAAACAAACAAACAAACAAAAAAAACAAAAACAAAACACAACTTTATCACCAGACCCGAGCTCCTATCCTGGATCTCCAGATAGCTGCCAGGCATCTCCACCTGAACGTTCCACCAGAACTTCAAATTGAAAATGTCCCAAAATAGAACTCTTCTTCTGTCCAAAACCTGTACCCCCTTCAGTTTCTTTCTTTCTACTGATAGTACCAGTCACCCTGTCCAAATTCTTTTTTTTATTTTATTTTTTTATTAATAAATTTATTTATTTTTAGTTTTAAACATTTACTTCCACAAGATTTTGAGTTCCAAATTTTCACCCCATCTCACCCCTCCCCCCACCCAAACATGGCATGCATTCTGAATACCCCTTCCCCTAGTCTGCCTTCCCTTCTATCTCTCCCCCTCTTCTCTTATCCCCTTCCCCTTCAATTTTCATTTAGGGCTGGATGGATTTCTGTACCCAGTTTCCTGTATTTCTTATTTCCCAGTTGCATGTGAAAACTTTTTTTTTAAACATGTGTTTTTAAAACTTTGGGTTCCAAATTTTCTCCCTTCCTCCCTCCCCACCCACCCTCATTGATAAGGCAAGCAACTCAATATAGGCTATACATGTGCAGTTATGCAAAACACTTCCATAGTAGACATGCTGTGAAAAACTAACTCTATTTCCCTTAATCCTATCCCACCCCCCCATTTATTCTATTCTTTCTTTTGACCCTGTCCCTCCTCAGAAAGTATTTGCTTCTGATTACCCCCTTTCCCAATCTGCCCTCCTCTCTATTGTTCCCCTACTCTCTTGTCCCCTTCCCCTCCTATTTTCCTGTAGGGTAAGACAGATTTTCATACCCAATTGAGTGTGTATGCTATTCCCTTCTTAAGTCAAATCCTGTGAGAATAAGATTCACTCATTCCCTCTCACTTTTCCCTGTTTCCCCTCCACTGTAAGAGCCTTTTCTTTTATGTTTTTTGTGAGATAATTTACCCATTCTACCTCTCCCTTTCTCCTTCTCATAGTATAATCCTCTCTCACCACTTAATTTTATTCTCCAGATATGACCCCTTCATCTTCAACTCACCCTGTGCCCTCTATCTATCTATCTATCTATCTATCTATCTATCTATCTATCTATCTACATACATATAATTTTTTTCCTCCAACTACTCTAACACTGACAAAGGTCTCATGAGTTACAAATATCATCTTTCCACTCAGGAATGTAAACAGTTCAACCTTAATAAGCCTCATATGATTTCTCTTTCCTGTTTACCTCTTCATGTTCCACTTGAGTCTTGTATTGGAAAGTCAAATTTTCTATTCAGTTCTGGTCTTTTCATCAAGAATGCTTGAAAGTCCTCTATTTCACTGAATGACCATTTTTTACCCTGAAGGATTATATTCAGTTTTGCTGGGTAGGTGATTCTTGGTTGTAATCCTATCCCCTTTGCTCTCCGGAATATTATATTCCATGCCTTGCGGTCCCTTAATGGAGAAGCTGCTAATAAGTATTGCTCCACAATACTTGAATTGTTTCTTTCTGGCTGCTTGTAATATTTTCTCCTTGACTTGGGAACTCTGGAATTTGGCTACGATATTCCTAGGAGTTTTCCTTTGGGGATCTCTTTCAGGAGATGGGTGGATTCTTTCAATTTCTATTTTGCCCTCTGGTTCTAAAATATCAGGGCAGTTTTCCTTGATAATTTCTTGAAAGATGATATCTAGGTTCTTTTTTTGATCATGGCTTTCAGATAGTCCAATAATTTTTAAATTCTCTCTCCTGGATCTATTTTCCAGGTCAGTTGTTTTTCCAATGAGATATTTCACATTGTTTTCTAATTTTTCATTCTTTTGGATTTGTTTTACAGTGTCTTGATTTCTCATAAAGTCACTAGCTTCCAATTGCTCTAGTCTAATTTTTAAGGAAGTATTTTCTTCAGTAATCTTTTGGACTTCTTTTCCATTTGGCCAATTTTGCTTTTTAGGGCATTCTTCCCTTCCTTGGCTTTTTGGACCTCTTTTGCCATTTGGGTTAGGCTATTTTTTAAGGTGTTATTTTCTTCAGTATTTTTTTGGGTCTCCTTCAGCAAGCTGTTGACTTGTTTTTCATGATTTTCTTGCATCACTCTCAGTTTTTCCTTTACTTCTCTTACTTGATTCTCAAAATCCCTTTTGAGCTCTTCCAAGGCCTGGGACTGATTCATATTTTTCTTGGAGGCTTTGGATGTAGGAGCTTTGGCTTTGTTGTGTTCTTCTGGTTGTATGTTTTGATCTTCTTTGTCACCAAAGTAAGATAATATAGTCTGACTCTTTTTGCGCTACTTGTTCATGATCCCAACCAATTACTTGAGTTTTAAACTCCTTGTTAAGGTAAAAGTCTGCTTCCAATGTGAAGAGTGTACTGTCCCATGCTTCGGGGGTTGCTACAGCTGTTTTCAGAGATACTTCTAGGGACCTGTAAATTTTCAGTTCTTCCAAGGTGCTATGATAAGGGGCGAGATGTTTCCTCTCCACCACCACAACAAGTTCTGCCACACCAGCATTCCTCCTCGCCCCAGGACTGCCCCTCAGAACTGTGACCCAGATCCAAACACGGGCAAAGCAAGAGATTCCTGCCTCAGCACTGGCAAAGAGATCCTTGCAATCCCCCTCTGATCAGCTACTCGACTCCCCCTCAGTCTGTGGGCCAGAAGCTCAGAAGGCAGCCGCAGCCTGCACTCGGGACTTGCGGCTGAGACTTAGCTCCTCTCTCACCACAGTCACAGACTTTTCCCACTGACCTTCTAAGTTGTCTTTGGCATTCAGCGGTTGAGAAGTCTGGAAGCTGCCACAGCTGCCCTCGTTTCAGTCCTCTGAGGCCTGCTCCAGGGTCGCTGTGGCCTGCGTGCCCACGCCAAACTGCGCTCTTCTCCCCATGCGGCGCAATATACCTTTCCGATCAGCCATCCAGGTTGTCTTGGGCTGGAAATTTGTTTTACTCTGTTTTTTTGTGGGTTCTGCTGCTTTAGAATTTGTTTAGAGCCATTTTTTATAGGTATTTGGAGGGGTTTGAGGGAGAGCTCAAGCAAGCCACTGCTTTCCCTCCGCCAGCTTGGCTCCGCCCCCTCCACTGTCCAAATTCTTAAAGACGTCTTTGACTCACAAGTCAACTAGGGTAGTGAAAATAATATAGGACATAGGACTTAAGAGTTGGATTCAAATTCCACCCCTAATTCTTACTAGCTGTGTGACCATGACAAGTCACTTACTCTGTCTGAGCCTCAGTTTCCTTCGTTGTAGAACAAGTACCTATCTCACAGAGTTGTTGTGGCGGAGCACTTAATAAAGCTTAAAGCATTATAGAAACATGAGCTTTTTTTCCCCTTACACCCCAACAAATTATTAGCCAAGCCCAGGCAATTCTACAATCTCCTGCATCTATCCCCTTTCTGCCACTCCACTATACCAATTCAGGCTCTTATCATCTCTTGCCTGGACTATCACAATGGCTTCCTAAACCATCCCCTACTTCTGGTCTCTCTTCTCTCCAGTCTATCCTTTATTTTTGTTTGCTGTTGTGTTCAGTTTTCTATCCAACTCTTCCTGACCCCATGGACCACAGTGTGCCACACCCTTCTTTCCTCCACTATCTTCCAAAGTCTGTCCTAGTTCTTGTTCATTATTTCCATGACACTCTCTATTCATCTCATCCTCTGTCATCCCCTTTTTCCTTTTGCCTTCAATCTTTCCCACCATCAGGGGCTTTTCCAATGAGTCCCATCTTCTCATCATGTGGCCAAAGTATTTAAGCTTCAGCTTTGGTATTTGACCTTCCAGTGAGTAGCCCAAATTAAGTTTTTTAAGTACTGACTGATTTGATCTCCTTGCTGTCCAAGGGCCTCTCAAAGACTTCTCTGGCACCACAATTCAAAAGTGTTGATTCTGTGACACTCAGTTTTCCTTAGAGTTCAACTTTCACAGTCATACATTGCTACTGGAAAAACCATAGCTTTGACTACACAGACCTTTGTCTCCAAGGTGATGCTTTTTAGTATGCTGTCCAGATTTACCATATCTCTCCCTTCAAGGAACAAGCATCTTTTAATTTCATGCCTGTGTCCCTGTCTGCAGTGATCTTTGAACCCAAGAATGTAAAATCTGACAATGCTTCCATTTCTCCTCCCTCTGTTTTCCAGGAAGTGATGGGACCAGTTGCCAAGATTTTTTTTTTTATGTTAAGCTTCAAGTCGTTACTGTCCTCTTTCACCTTTGTCAAGAGGCTTCTTAATTTCTCTTCATTTTCTGCCATCAGACTGTTATTGTCTGCATAGTCGAGATTCTTAATATTTCTCTCAGCAACCTTAATCCTGGCTTTTGATTCACAGAGCTGCCAAATTGATCTTCCTAATATGCACGTCTGACCATATCACTTGTTCCTCAAAAACCTTCAATGATTCTCTATTGCCTGTAGGATAAAGAACTTAAGACCTCCTGGAATCTAGGTCCCACCAACATCTCCTGCCTCATTTGACGTTACTCTCCTGTGCCCCTCTCTACCTTCCAGCCAAACTGTACTAAGCCATGTGCCTGTCTCATAGAATTACAGACTCACAGCTTTAGAACTAGAAAGGAAATTCAAGACCATCTAATCCAGGGCTGGGAAACTTGCAGCCTTGAGGCCACATGTGGCCCTCTAGGTCCTCAAGTGCAGCCCTTTGACTGAATCCAAACTTTATGGAACAAACATAAAAGGATCTGTTCTGTAAAACTTGGATTGACTCAGAAGGCTGCTTCCAATGACCTAGAAGGCCACATATGGCCTTGAGGCCACAGATTGCCCACCCCTGAAATTCTAGCTCAACCCCCTCCTTTTCCTAACAATTAATCTGGAGCCAAGAGAATTGAAATGACTTGCCCAAGCTTATACACAGTAAGTGGCAGAGGTGGGATTTAAATAAAGTTCCTCTTACCCCAAAGCTAGTGCTCTTTCCACTCCACCACATTTCTTCATTAACCTATACTTTCACACCTCTATGGTTCACATAAATAAATTCTTTCTTCCCCAAATGCCTGCGATGCACTCCCTCCTAACCCCCATTTGTAGAAATTCTGTCTTCTCAAAATTTTCCTAGAATACTTTGTCAAATCCACATGACTCAGCCATACATCCAATGCCTCTTTGTTGATGTATTGTTGGTTGAGTTCATGTGGATATTGCTAATAGAGGGCTACTCTTTAATTTTAGATGGTTCATAGACTCCATCCAGAGGTAAACCACTGTAAATTACATTGAAAAAGCCTATTATCAGCCTTCACAATGCTCATTGAAGCGCTAGTGGCACATTGGATAGAGTGTTGGCCATAGAGGTAGGAAGACCTGAGGTCGAATGCAGTACCAGCCACTCACTGTGCAACCCTGGGTAAATCACTTAACCTCTCTGTGCCTCAGTTTCTTCATCTGTGAAATAGGGAAAATAATAATAGGACTTACTTCTCAGGGTTGTTTTATGGCTAAAATAAGATTATATTTGTAAAGCACTTTGTAAATCTTAAAGTGCTATGTAAATGATAGCTATTGTTACTATTATTCCAAAAGTATTCATATGCTCTGAATACATATATCAATACTCATCCTCCTTCTTGATGAGCAAGTATGAATATTTCCATAGCTGCCTTAGGGTGGTAGACCCTTTGTTTCATTAATTTTGTTTTGTGCAACTTTTGATTAGAATACTTTTCAATTGTGTGATAGTCCAATTTAAATTTCCAAAAGTGAATGTTAAAGACTGCTATTGCACAGGTAATAATTGCTTTAAATGTATTCTCATTCAGCTTTGATTTCAAGATACCAGTTAGTCTTTTGACACCCAATCACATTATTCTCTTTAATTGCTTTGTACTAGACATATTTTACCTAGAAAAAGAACCAAAGTATTTATAAGTTTCACCTTTATCCATTGGTTTAATTTGATCTCTGTACTCATTTGAAGCCTTCAGTCTCTATTTTTCCTTGGTGTACACATTAAGAATTTTATGCTTATGAATTCTCAGTGACATTTTTATATCAGTGTACTTTAAATCAGAGAGATTTCATAAGATGGAGATGCTGTTTAATATGTTTTTCAGTGTAGCTCAAAATACAGAGGCAGAAAATGATTCAAAGAAAAGGTAAATCTCAAAGACTTCCTGAGGGCCAAGTAGAGGTTCTCAAATGTTACACAGCAGTCCAGGAAATATGAATTAGTAATGTTCTCCCCTTCTCCCTGCCCCCAAGTGAAATCCCTGCCTAACCTCATACTAGTAGGCCATCTAACAACAGCACCTACAAATATAACAGGGCACACCTGGAAGAATGAATGTTACTCAGAGGCAATGGCCGTTGATACCCCAAGCTTGGAAATACCAGCCAAAGCCAACTGAATAATATCAGAGATGGTCTCTCTAACCAGCCTTTGTCTCTCTTTACCACCAAATCACTTTTCATTTAAGGATATCTGCTCTGGTTCTATTTCTTAAAACTATTTTCTGAAGTGGCCTAGTTTGGGGCTGAGATTTCAGGCAATTTTTGTGAAGAAAAATGATGGCACTTTGCCAGTATCTTTGTACTACAAACAGTTTCAATCATAGAAGTAAAGCATTGGATGCTTTATCACTCTCCTTGTTTAAGAGAGGAAAAAATGCCAATGGCCTTGATGCCCTCAGACAAAGATATAGGGACAAGCTACCAGAAAGTGATGTCAACAGCCTGAATCTTTAGTCCCCCAAGCCAATCAAGACTCAAAGAGGGTTTTAATGCGTTTTAGGGGGAAACTAGACTAGCATAGGAGGAGGGGTTACGATATTGCTCTCACCACAACAATCATCAACAAACAGTGCCTGACACATAGTAAGTGCTGAATAACTACTTACTGATTGATTGAAGTCAGACATGCCCATATACACAGAACAAAAAGGAAGATAGCATGTGAAACCATGAATTTCTGTCACATGCCATTTGTTTTGGTTTTTTAGGCAATTGGGGTTAAGTGACTTGCCCAGGGTCACACAGCTAGTAAGTGTCAAGTGTTTGATCTGAGGCTGCATTTGAACTCAAGTCTTCCTGACTTCAGGGCCGGTGCTCTATCCACTGCACCACCTAGCTGCCCCATGCCATTTGTTTTTTAAAAGGGAATACGTAATTTGGTAAAGTAGTAACAAAATTCCCATTTACATACCCTTCTGCACTTTTTTTTGTTTCTGTTTTTGTTTTGTTTGTTTTATTGATGTTCCTTCTTTTCACATCTGTCTAACTTACCACTAACTCAACCCCTTCCTCAATGGAAGCCCTCCCTTGTAACATATTTTAACAGTCAAGCAAAACAAATCAATACATTGACCATGTCTGGAAATGCATGTCTCATTTTGCATCTCTACTCCATCCCTTTTATTCCAAGAGGTGAGGATTAGATTTCATCATCTGTCTTCTGAAGTCATGATTAATTGCTACATTGACCAGATTTCTGAAAGTGTAAAAAAAAAATTTTTTTCTTTAATTAATTGTAGTGCTGATATAAATTGTTCTCTTGATTCTTCACACTTTGCTCTGCATTGGTGCATTTAAGTCTTCTCAAGGTCCAATGAATGCTCCATATTTGTCATCTCTTATGGCCTAATAATATTCCAATTATACTCATATACTGAAGGTACCTCACTTTTCCTGAAGACTTTTGCCTTTTAATGTCCCAACTTGTTCTTTCTAACAATAACCTTCGTAGTCTGTTTCTCAGACCCATTTTATCTTTTCTCCTCTCCCTGAAGTGGAAAGGTAGAATTTCCACCCGAAGAAGATATCCTTGTATTTTTATAGGCAGCTTAAATATCCCCTTTGAAGAAAGGGATACTGTAAAAAAGCAGAAGTCATTTGGAAGGCCTTTGTTGCTGTCATCATCACCACCACCACCATCATCACTATTTTAATTGGGAAAACTTGGTGAATCACGCAAATGGCAGAAAGAGAGTGAACAATATGAGAACTGATGAGAACTCCATAAAGAATTGGGTTACAGTTAGAGACTAAGGAAAATGCCAGGAAAGGTTTCCTGGCCTTTTGGAATGTATAAAAGCAAAAAAATCTAGTATAGTGACTGGTCTGGATTCTACAATAACCCTGAGTGCCTGGGGACGACGTTAGAAAAAAGGTTGCCAATGTCAACAGTGATTTATCCCGCTTTAGCTAGATGAATCCTTTGCAGTGTTTCCTTAATGTCAAAAGTGCCATTTGACAAGCAAAGAAAACATGCAGATTTTCTGGTTAACCTTTAACTGAGCATATAAAACATAGGGCAGATGTGTGTTTGAAGAGTAAACAGAGAGGATACGCTGCTGCACTTTGAATAATCAAAAATTACACAGTGTAGAAGTTCTCTCTTTCAGGAAGCCCAGGTCTGTCTCCATGAGCACTTATATCAGGATAGAGGTTTGTCTCTTAACTGTCTTCGTGGCCCCCAGGGATTAATAATTGAGAAAAGGCAATCCTACAATATTAATTATCTGTAAGCAGAGCGTCATGCCAATGTGCTACTTTTACACAAGATTATCTTCAGAGAGGACAAGAAAAGGTCAGCTGAAAGAAAGAGAGAAAAAATGGAATGAGGGGAGGGGAGGCCAATATATCCATCAAGGATTAAGCCTTTTCTCCTAAATTTTCTAGCTTTTTTTTCCCCAAAAAAACACAATTCTGATGAATCAGTGTATCTCTGGCAAAGTCAATGAAAAATGTCAGAGTGGCCCTTTGAGTCAATGATAGTTACTAGGCTCTTTCCAAACAATTTGAAGACAGCAAACCACTGCTCAAACTAAAATGTCAGGAACATCTGGTTAAAGCTTCTCCTGATAGAGCAGTAGGTAAATAGTAGAAAACAGGCATAGGAAAATAGAATCTAGGGCACAGATTTGTTGCCCTTATTGGACAATTCCACATGATAAAAGGGGATCTTAATTATTTAATAGCTCTATCTAACAGACCAATTCAGGTTATATTGATCATTGAACCAGAATTACTTAAAGATCTTAAGGGGCTGAGCTAATTAAGGTGCTTGTCCTAGGTATAGAGCAGAGCAATGCTCAAAAGGAAAAGCACACATTCATTCAAAAATGACTGTTAAAGCTCAAAAACAATAATATTTAACTTTAGAAACCAAGGAACATACAGCCATCTTGTTACTGCTAGCAACAACTTTTGGTTAACAACACCATGGTCGGGGAGTTAAGATGGTGGTATAGACAAGAGGAGTAGTAACAGAAGCAATGGAAACAATTTATTTATTCCTGGAGGGTTGTATATAAATTGAATTTTATTTAATATTCCTCCATTAACTTAAAATAATAATTTTAGAGGCATTTCTGATTCATCTTCACTTCTTAGAATGTATAGAAAACCTGGAAAGGCAGGCCTCAGACAATGAAGGGCTTTAAATGTCAAAAAAGTTTGCATTTTGTCCTGGAGACCACCGGGGACCGTTAGACATTTTCAAGCAAAGGACTGACACCAGCAGATGTGTATTTTAGGAACATCACTGTAGCAGCCGTATGGAGGAGAGCTTTGATATGGGAGAGATAGGAAACTGGGAAACTGATTAGGAGACTATTGAAATCGTTCAGGTAAGAGTTGGGAAGACCCTGAAATAAGGTGATTGTGCTGTGAGTAGAGAGGAGACTGATATGCAGGGAGTGAGAAAGGAAAGGATTAAAATGAAAGCAACTTTATGAATTAGGGAAAAGGCATTCCACAGAAAACAATGGAAGATTTAGAAGGCAACATTTGGGAGGTAGAATCAAGCAGAAGGGGAGTAAGGTAGCAGGCAGTTGTGGATGGGAAATGGGTTTGTACATTGGCAGCTGGATGGGTCAGAATCATTGGGATGGGGAGAATATGCATGAGTGGGAATATGCCACTGAGAAAAAAATCCAGGAAGAATATATGTGGCTGGACAGAGGTCTGTTGAGGGAGACAAATGAGTAGACTGTTCAAGGTCCTTCCTGAAGGTCCAGCCTCATTAGAATCCATTTTTCCAGTGTAGGAGGGGGTGGAAGTGATGACCTAAGTGGAGACACCATGACTAAAGACATCTGCAGAGGGCCTCTGAAACCAAGCAATCTAAGGCCAAATGTTTTTGTGCACTGGTTTTCCTTCGAGTGAGACGTGTAAGGAGGACCACAGAAAACATAAAGGAAGTAATTGGTAAATTTTATTTACTTTTTTGTTCAAAAAGTCTTTGACAACATGGATTTTAATTCAAATCAAAACCATACTTTTGTCCACCTTTTGGGCAAGATTAGATGAATATTACTTTATTTAATAAGTATTTTTCCTTACAATTCTGAATTTGCAACATTTAAACTCATGAGATTTAGTGTGACCCAGTAAATAGAGAACCTGAGACTGGTTTCCAATTCTTTCTCACACACGGGCTATGCAACCTTACTTAGGCAAGGCACTTAATGTCTCACTACCCCCAGGCAAATCTAGAACTTTAAGTTACCAATCTTCAGTGATGGAAGTTTACTCATCAGGAGTTCAGAACACAGACAAATCATGCATTTCCAACTGGATAAGTCTTAAGATAAATAAATCTACCAGATAAATATGTATATATTAATATTTAGTGAGCTGATTCCATAAACATTTATTTAGTGTGTTTTATGAGTTCAATGTTAAAAAGTCATTAAAATCAGTTATTTCTTATGCTCAGTAGGTGCCTTTCAAGTCTCAATATTTAAGCAGCTTTTCATTGTTAAAATGCCAAAAAGGCATATTCCACATTATGAACCAAGAGCAAGAAAAATTATTTTCATAATTGAAGCTATTCTCAATGTAAGTGTACAAAACACATTCAGGAAAAGGAAATGCCTCCTGCCTGCTCACTTCTACTTCATAGTGAATTTTTGTGTCCCTGAACGGAGGGGGGGAGAGGAGAGAGAGAAAGAGACAGAGAGAAGGAGAGACAGAGGGGGGGAGAGAGAGAAAGAGAGAGAGAGAGACAGAGATAGAGAGAGGGAGAGATGGGGGGGAGAGAGAAAGAGAAAGAGAGACAGAGACAGAGAGACAGAGAGAGATAGATAGAAAGAGATAGAGAGAGAGAGAGAATAAAGGCAAGATGTAACTCTGGCAGCTTAGTACCAAACTTTACTCAAAGGATGTTTTTGTTGGTAACTCAAATACAGAAGTGTGCCTGTGATCTCATTACCTCCAAGGATGCTGATCACAGCCCAGTCATGACTCTCATCCATGTCTTCCCATTCATTTTTCACAGGAGACCCACCCAACATTTTCCTTCCTTGATTTCTCTTGTTATCTGGTGGACTGGTGGACATTTCATTAATTATCCCTCACTCTTGCCACAGGACCAGCTCATCTTTTTTGCCCATATCTTTTTTAAATGGCATTTTTTACTCTAGTTCTCCATAGTTACCCATAAACCATTTGAAATACAAGAATCTCTCTGTACTCCCAAAAAACAGATAACTGATATTTGTTTTTTTTAATAGAATATCATTCCTACTGAACCCAACACTACCATCTGCATTAGAGTCACCATTTTAACTTGTTTTGTAAACATTTAGAATATTTTGCATTTTCTCAGTTTAATGCAACAGAGAAGGGATGGGGAGGGGTAGGGTTGCAGCTAATGGAGGAAATGAGAAAGGATAACTTAATGTCTACTGGGTTATAGACGCAAATAAGGTTGGGATAAAATATTTACCAAGGACAATCTACATGAATCTCAATTTCAAGTCAACTGAAGAAGGTACAGAATTAAACAGTGACAGACACTGCCATATATACAGATCGGGGTCATGACAGAATGGAAGGACATCCAGCATGAATGAGATATCACATTCCAGACTGTGGCCAACCCTGCTGTTAAAAAGCCATCCAATATGATTTCTCTCCTATTTACTTAAAGAAAAATGTGATCCTAGATTCTGAGATTTCTTTAAATTGAAGGTTAAATAGAGTCTTGATGGAATGGCATCACAACTGGCTTGTGTCATGTCCCCATCCCTACCATAGTCTGCTTATTCAAGATAAGTGTGACCGGCTTAATTTATGCCACACACAGAGAAAACTTCATTAATTTTTTTAAAAATTCATATAATCTCAATTTAAGTACTTTAATATGTTTCTTTTCCAAAGGAATGGGCAGGGGAGTCATAATAACTTACATGTAGATACCAGAATATTATCCAAGATATTAATGAAATCATCCACTAGCTTCTCTTCTTGAAAATGATTAAAATAGCTTCTTGGTTGGATGGCTAACTTTCATATCAAATCTGTTCACATTTCTCCCTTAGGGAATTCACATTCTCCATTAACAATCAAATTCAAGGATGAACTAATTTAACATCCTTATTAGCACAATACAAAGATTAATTAAGCAATAATCTCTTCCAATTGCTCACCAGTGGTTAATAACAGGTCTGTTGGTTAATTTCCTGAGGCAAAATCCACATAGGTGGAGATCTGAAGCAACTAGTTAACTAGAGAAACAGTTTTGGCATGGATCATTGTGGTTTTGAATGGGAGTTATAATTTGTAACAGTCGTAACAGAGCTTAAATATTTATCTCCAAAGGGCAAAGAGACAGTAGCACAGATTGGGGGAAAAACAGTTTTAAGATATACTAAAACCATAAGACAGAATGGACAGTGTTTTCATGTTAAAAAAAAAACATAATTTTTAATGGCTTTATTATTGCTATTTTGCCATTTTAACCATTCTCTTTTCACTTCCACAAAAGAAATCATAATTGGCCAGGGAAAACAACGTAGAGGACTTTGGTTGGAAGAAGATATGAAGTTAATGAGGTTTTAAAACTATTTAAGGCCTATAAATAAATCTTACTGTGAAAAAGACCTGTGTCTACCTTACATTTTACTGTCATCCCAACTGAAGGCCCTAGTTCAATTGTCATAACTAGAATCTGATAGAATATATTGATTCCATTTCAAAACTACTTAGATTTCAAAGAACAGATTAGGAGAAAGACCTTTCCTCATTCCCCTCCTCCCAAATAATGCAATAGATTAGTTCTACTTACACACACAGAACTCATTGTCCCATGAAGAATAATCAGGGAAGACATGATTGATGCATACAATATAAAAGGGCTTTATTCTCTGATGCAAAACTTTCTTGGATATCACTATATCATCAGTGTGGAGAACTCTCATTATGGAAAATCAACTCCTTTATAGTCTGAGAGAGTTGTCTGTACAGGTCTCTGGAGAAGGGATGAAGAGTATAATGGAGTGAGGGGAAGAAGGAAGAGAGTTGCCCCTCTAAAACCTCTAGGGAGTCTTTCCTTCCAAGAGGAGTCCATGCCACAGGGTAATGTCATAAGTCTGTGGGACTATATAAGGACTAGGGGTAGATGGTAAGGAAGAATAATTATATACACTACTTATGGGCTGCTTTAAGGGGTTTTTTAAAATAAATTTTTATTGATATTTTCTGTTTCTTACACCTCCATGAAGGGGTAAATTGGGGGAATGTCTTCTCATATATCTTCATTCGAATCTCACTTAGGGTTTACAATTCTGTTACATTTACTTTTGATTTTTTTGATGTCATTCTTTCCATTTACATTGTTGCTGTTATTATGTCCATTATTTTTGGCTCTGTTTACTTCTTTCTGTATCGGTTCATATAGTTCTTTCCATGCTTCTCTGTATTCATTACACACATTATTTCTTACATGATAGTAATATGCCATTATATTCTTGTACCACAATTTGTTTTGCCATTCCCTTTTGATTGGCATTTACTTTGTTTCAAATTTGTAGCTATCACAAAAAGTGCTACTTTTAGAGTATTTTATTTTCTTAGAGTATATGGAGACTGTTTTCCTTATCGCTGGCTTCCTTTGGGTATAAAACTCAGTAATGGAATCTCTGGATCAAAGGGTATGGACATTTTAGTAACTTTATTTCCATAATTCTAAATTGCTTTCCAAAATGTTTGTGCCATTTCACAGCTCCACAAACAAAGTACTAGTGTACCTATCTTTTCACAACCCCTCCAACATTGACTTGTCACTATTTTTTGTCATTTTGTCAATTTGCAGGGTGTGAGGTAAAACCTAAGGGTTGTATTGAATTGATTTCTCTTAGTATTAGGGATATGGAAGAAAATTTTGGAAGAAAATTGTGGTTGTGAATACTTGGTAGTTCTTTTGAGAACTTTGATCATATCTTTTGACCATTTATCAATTTGGGAATGGATACTAGTTGTATATGTTTATTAACTATTTATTTAGCTTGGATACTAAACCCTTATCAAAGAAATTTGATACAAAGATTTTTTTCCCCACTCAACCATTTTCCTTCTTGTTTTAGATGCATTAGTGTTGTCTTGGCAAAAGTGTTTCAGTTTCAAGTTCTCTCTTTTGTTGTAAAGACAGTATTATTTTCCTTCAATTTTTTTAAAGATGGCGCTTTTCCCTCTGGCTCTCTTCCCCTTACCCTTGGTCCTTTTTCCTCATTTGATATTCCCTCTTTCCTCTCCTTCAGCTGGTCCTGCTCTTTAGTTTTTAAATTTTTTCCACTCCTTTCTGAAAAGGATTTCTCTCTGGTGGAGCCAAGATGGTGGAGTGAAAGCAGTGACTTGCTTGAGTTCCCCCCCAAACCCCTCCAAATACCTATAAAAATGGCTGTAAACAAATTCTAAAGCAGCAGAACCCACAAAAAGACAGAGTGAAACAAATTTCCAGCCCAAGACAGGCTGGATGGTTGATTGGAACGGTATATCGTGCCAAGTGGGAAGAGGAGTGCAGTTTGGCGTGGGCGTGCAGGCTGCAGTGACCCTGGAGCAGGCCTCAGAGGACTGAATCACAGGCAGCTGTGGCGGTTTCCAGACTTCTCAACCCATGAACGCCAAAGACAACTTAGAAGGTCAGTGGGAAAAATCTGTGACTACAGTGAGAGAAGGAGCTAGGTCTCAGTCACAAGGCCCAAGCACGGGCCATGGCTACCTCCTGAGCTTCTGGCCCACAGACTGAGGGGGAATTGAGCGGCTGATCAGAGGGGTATTTCAGGGATCTCTTTGCCAGTGCTGAGGCAGGAATCTCTTGCTTTGCCCATGTTTGGATCTGGGTCACAGTTCTGAGGGGCGGTCCTGGGGCAAGGAGGAGCACTGGCATGGTGGAGCTTGTTGCGGCGGTGGAGAGGAAACACCTCGCCCCTTATCATAGCACCTTGGTAGAACTGAAAATTTACAGGTCCCTAGAAGTACCTCTGAAAACAACTGTACAAACCCCCGAAGCTTGGGACAGTACATTCTCCACATTGGAAGCAGACTCTTACCTTAACAAAGAGTTTAAAACTCAAGTAATTGGCTGGGATCATGAGTAAGCAGCGCAAAAAGAGTCAGACTATATTATCTTACTTTGGTGACAAAGAAGATCAAAACATACAACCAGAAGAACACAACAAAGTCAAAGCTCCTACATCCAAAGCCTCCAAGAAAAATATGATTCAGTCCCAGGCCTTGGAAGAGCTCAAAAGGGATTTTGAGAAGCAAATAAGAGAAGTAGAGGAAAAACTGGGAAGAGAAATGAGAATGATGCAAGAAAATCATGAAAAACAAGTCAACAGCTTGCTGAAGGAGACCCAAAAAAATACTGAAGAAAATAACACCTTAAAAAAATAGCCTAACCCAAATGGCAAAAGAGGTCCAAAAAGCCAATGAGGAGAAGAATGCTCTAAAAAGAAAAATTGGTCAAATGGAAAAGGAAGTCCAAAAGCTTACTGAAGAAAATACTTCCTTAAAATTAGAATAGAGCAATTGGAAGCTAGTGACTTTATGAGAAATCAAGACACTGTAAAACAAATCCAAAAGAATAAAAAATTAGAAAACAGTGTGAAATATCTCATTGGAAAAACAACTGACCTGGAAAATAGATCCAGGAGAGAGAATTTAAAAATTATTGAACTATCTGAAAGCCATGATCAAAAAAAGAACCTAGATATCATCTTTCAAGAAATTATCAAGGAAAACTGCCCTGATATTTTAGAACCAGAGGGCAAAATAGAAATTGAAAGAATCCGCCAATCACCTCCTGAAAGAGATCCCCAAAGGAAAACTCCTAGGAATGTTGTAGCCAAATTCCAGAGTTCCCAGGTCAAGGAGAAAATATTACAAGAAGCCAGAAAGAAACAATTCAAGTATTGTGGAAACACAATCAGGATAACATAAGATTTAGCTGCTTCTACATTAAGGGACCGCAGGGCATGGAATATAATATTCCAAAGGGCAAAGGAGATAGGATTACAACCAAGAATCACCAACCCAGCAAAACTGAGCATAATCCTTCAGGGTAAAAAATGGTCATTCAGTGAAATAGAGGACTTTCAAGCATTCTTGATGAAAAGACCAGAATTGAATAGAAAATTTGACTTTCCAATACAAGACTCAAGTGGAACATGAAGAGGTAAACAGGAAAGAGAAATCATATGAGGCTTATTAAGGTTGAACTGTTTACATTTCTGAGTGGAAAGATGATATTTGTAACTCATGAGACCTTTGTCGGTGTTAGAGTAGTTGGAGGAAAAAAATTATATGTATGTAGATAGATAGATAGATAGATAGATAGATAGATAGATAGAGGGCACAGGGTGAGTTGAAGATGAAGGGGTCATATCTGGAGAATAAAATTAAGGGGTGAGAGAGGATTATCCTAGAAGAAGGAGAAAGGGAGAGGTAGAATGGGGTTATTCTCGCAAAAAAAAAAAACAGAAAAGAAAAGGTTCTTACAGTGGAGAGGAAACAGGGGAAGGTGAGAGGGAATGAGTGAATCTTATTCTCATAGGATTTGACTTAAGGAGGGAATAACATACACACTCAATTGGGTATGGAAATCTGTCTTACCCTACAGGAAAATGGGGGGAAGGGGACAAGAGGGTAGGTGGATGATAGAGAGAAGGGCATATTGGGAAAGGGGGTAATCAAAAGCAAATACTTCTGAGGAGGGATAGGGTCAAAAGAAAGAATAGAATAAATGGGGGGGTGGGATAGGATTAAGGGAAATAGAGTTAGTTTTTCACAGCATGTCTACTATGGAAGTGTTTTGCATAACTGCACAGGTATAACCTTTATTGAGTTGCTTGCCTTATCAATGAGGGTGGGTGAGGAGGGAGGAAGGGAGAAAATTTGGAACCCAAAGTTTTAAAAACACATGTTTAAAAAAAAATGTTTTCACATGCAACTGGGAAATAAGAAACACAGGAAATGGGATACAGAAATCTATCCTGCCCTACAGGATAATTGAAGGGGAGGGGGATAAAAGAAGGGGGGGGGAGAGATAGAAGGGAAGGCAGACTAGGGGAAGGGGTATTCAGAATGCATGCCATTTTGGGGTGGGGGAGGGGCAAGATGGGGTGAAAATTTGGAACTCAAAATCTTGTGGAAGTAAATGTTGAAAACAAAAAATAAATAAATTCATTAATTTAAAAAAAAAGAAAAGGATTTCTCTCACTCTCTTCTTTATCCATCTTGTCTTTCTGTTTACTCTAGTCCTTCACTCTCTGATTCATGACTCTTATAATTACTTGGTCTCTCTCTTTTCCTCAGATTCTTCATGCAGTCAAAGTTTCCAACTTATCCATTCTAGGCTCTCCCCTTTAGGCACTTTCTGCCACTGCATCATAGGGCTTGCCCCATGGATTCTCTTTTTCCATTGCATTTCACTTCTAGAACAATACCAATTATTGCAATTGTCATAGAGGACACTGCCCCATGCTATGTTCCCTCTCCTCATACAACTTTTATTATGCAGTGTATCATTGATCCATACCCTCTCTTCCTGACCTTTTTTTTTTCCCTTCCTACATTTGCCTGGAAATCTCCTCTTTGTGTCTATGCTCATCCACTCTTCCAGGTGCCAGCTGTCCTCAGAGGTTCTGAATCTCCCCCATCCCCAGAAAAGTAGATTTTTCAAATACCAAATCCCCCAGGTCTCATCCAATGTGACATTCTCATCTCCCTTCACTGACCATCTCTCTTCACTCATAGAAGCATTTATCATTAGAACACCCTCCCACCTCCAAAGGTCTTTTTCCTTCCCCCCACTGTCTTTTTTTTAATATTTCCCCCATCTTCCTCACTCCACTGTAGGCTCTTCTCTTTCTGAGACCCTTATTGCTTGTTCTTAAATTTACCCCTGTGTATCACTCCCTCTTCTCTATCCCCCTCTTCTCTCCTCTCTTTTTGTGTACCCTGCCATATTGTAATATAGTCTCACAAAAGAAGCATTCACCTGTAGGCTGGGTATTGCCAGCTTCTATCCATAATACTCCCTGTTCACTCTTCACTGTTAGCTCTACCAGATTTTCACCTTCACCCATATCTCATTGTGTACATTTAGAAAGAAGTTTCTTACTGGTCGCTTGGTGGTCACTCTGTTGCTTTTACTGCCTTTGCCTGCTGCACTTATATATTCCTTCTGCATTTCTGTTGTTTGGGGTATTTGAGAGGCAAATAATCTCTTCAGTCCTGGTTTTCTTTTGAAAAATGTTTCAAACTCTTCTTTGTTATTGAACATCCATCTTTTGTTCTGGATGGTCAAGCTCAGATTTACAGGATAGGTCACTGTGGGCTGAGCTCCATTGCTCTTGAAGACACATTATTCCATTCCCTCCTCCTTTTCTTAGTGTATACCAGAATAGTCTTGCATTATTCAAATGTCCTTTCCTTTGTATTTAAAGATCTTTCTCCTGATGACTTGCAGAACTTCTTGTTTCGGAATTGAAATGTTAAATTTTAACAATTATGTGTCTTAGAGTTTGCAGTCTTGGTTTTTTGGGGGTTTTTTTTTGGAGGCAATTTGTGAATTCTTTTTATTAGAATTTCATTTTCTATGTTTAGAAGTTCTGGGCAGTTGTCTTTTATTATTTCACCATATTGTTGTTTGTTTTTTTGTTGGGTTGTTTGTTTGGTTTTTTTTTGCACTGCCATGTTCTTCTGGGAAATCTATGAACCTTAGATTGTCTCTATGCATCCTTTCTCTGAGCTCAGTATCTTTTTCTTGCTTAGTGAATACATTTTATTTTAATGTGATCGGTTTTTGCTTCTCTTCTTCTAGGTTGTCCTTCAGTTCTGTGTAGTCACATTCCCCTATCTGTTATTCTCTCTTTAGTTTCTTTGGTGAGGCTTGCTATTGCAAATTCACATTGCTGTTCATTATTTTGGCTGTGCAGGACATAAATTCTGCTCTCATAATTCTCATTTCTCTTTTAAATCACTCAGGAATAGTATGTTGTGGTTCCATGTTCTCCTTAAACTTCACAGGGTACTCTCTCATCAAGTGTTGGATTATTTTCTTTTTTCTTTCTTTCTTTCTTTCTTTGCAGTATTTATTCATAGATAGTTGAATTAGTTTAGTGGATCTGAAGGTTATCTTTTGTTCAGCTGTTACTGGTTTTCTTATTGATTTACCTATTTATGTTCAAGGTCTTTGAGTTTTCTTCTTCCTGAAATCTTTGGTACTTAAAGTCTTTTACCCTCTGCTTATTTTCCTTATTACTCACTTCCTGACTCCCTCCCTTGTGACGAAGTTTCCTTGGGGGCTGAATCCAAAAATGTCTCAACCTCCTTCTATGATGGGCAATTCATGGTTCAGAAGCCTAGGTCTCTGTCCCCAAATGATTTTTGGGTGGTCAGAACTGGCCCCAAATAAATGCTATGCTCATTCCCTCAGGGTTGGTGGAGTGCTGCACTGCCCCTACATGCACAATGTCCTGTCCTTGTGATCTGTCCCACTCTCAGTTCTCTGCCTGATACCAGCAATTCAGAGACTGTTTTTCCTGAGGTTGGCAATTCAGAGCTTTGTATTAATGGTACTTCTGGGTTGCAGTCCCCAGTAGTCTTTTGTTCCTAATGGTCTATGGCCAAGCTGGCTGTCAAGCCCCAAACAAACTTAGCAGCCTGGAGCTGGGACTCTATGGACCTGGAAAAGGGGAAGGGGAACTAAGATGTTGAAATTAGTCTTGATATAAACCTGTATCATGTTCTTGGGTCTGCTAGTGCAGGTTTGCTATGGAGGGAGGTGGAGGAGGGATGCTAAGTGAGCTCAGGGTCATTGAGCATCAGTTTCTGGGGTAGGGTCGGGGCAATTAACCTTCTCCTGGATTCTGAGCATCATAGACCATGGAGACAGCTGAAGTTGATTTTTCTTTAGCACACAATTTGTCTTATGGAGATGTTGGAGAGGTCATAGGGATCAGAGAAAATGTCTAGTCTGCCATATTATTGCTCATATGACTTGGAAGTCTCCATATTTTCTTTATGATAATGATAATAATAATAATAATAAAAGTTAGAATTTATATTGTGCTTTGAGGCCCTTTACAAACATTGTCTCATTTGATCCTCACAATAACTCTGGGAGGTAGGTGCTATTACTCTTGTCATTTTACAGATGAGGAAACCATCTAAGGCCACCAGAAGTTAAGTGACTTGCCTAGGGTCACACAGCTGGTAAGTGTCTGAAACTACATTTAAACTCATTTTCCTGACTCCTGACTCCTGACTCCAGGGCTTTATCCACCAATTTTTTATTTATTTTATTTTACTTTTTATTATTTATCCTCCAAATACCTTTGGGTATTTTCTGTGGGATGAAATGGAGGCTGCCTGCACCCAATAAGCCTTGTTGGGAGGGGAGGTGCTCAGAGTGATGATAGAGTGGCTTCCTCCTGAGCAAGGCCTTTATGCTGTCCCCAGGGGTCTCTATTACTTATTCCCAAATTAATTTCTCTTAAAAAATTGATTTGAGGGTTTGTTTCCCACTACATGGCCAGGGCAGGTTAGGTGAAGCTTGCCCCAGGCATCAGAACTGCTAGGCATAAGTACCTGGTGCAGTTCTGACACATAGCTCTTAATAAATGCTTTATTGCTGTACTGAATGTACAGCAACTTTCTTTCTGTGCGGTTCTTTCTTTATCACTCTATATCATCTTATCCAGATCTTAGTTTCAAGGTCATTCTCTCTCCTTTCTCAAGGAATTAAGTACATGACTAATAGATTTTCTGAGGCGTATGAGGTGTCCAGGGAGGACTAGCACCTCTGGTGTGAGGGCTTGCCAAGCCCCGTTCAGGGCTGCCCATCCAACTGTGGTGTCTCTTTGTCTCTCAGTTCTTGCCTATGGCTCCAAGAAGCTGTAGCACGAGCAGCAGTCACACTCCGGCAACACTGTCTTAGCAGATGGGCTAAACCAGACTGAGGGTAACCTGCAGGCTTCAAATCCATCAGGGAGTTAGGGGGATGTCTACCCCAAGCATGTGACAATTTCCCCCTGATGGAATGGGCAATTTGTTCCAATAATTTGTTGGAATGAACAGTTTGTTCCAACAGCCATGAAGGTGACAGAAGCAAGCTCTGTGGAATGTTTAGAGCTTGGTTAGACATCAAAGACGCCATGGGCACCCACCTTAATCTGGGCCATCACCCATCATCCTGATTTTTGTCTTGCCACTGGACTTCAATGACTCTGGAAGAGAGAGTGAGGCTGATGACTTTGTACAAAAGCGAGGCAGAAGCCTCACTTAAATCCAAATCATGGGCGAATCAAGACATCACCTGTGTTGTCATTGGTCCTCTTTGAAAACGAAGGATGAATAACAACAATAAACTTCCTTTTCACCCAATTTCTTTTTGTTGGATTTAGGGAATTCAAAACATAAAATGCTGTCCTATCAAACATTCTGATGTCCTCGTTCTTCAACCTCCTAAACTCCCACAATCTATATCTTCATTTTGTAGCTAGCACATTCTCTGGTACACAATGAATGTGCTTAATAAAAGCTTGTTGATAGAGCGCACTGGCCATACCCTGGTCTCACCAGCATCCATAATTGTTCTGCTTCTGTGGACTGGAGCTCTGAAATTTCCTCTCTGCTCATAATCTCCTATTCCAAATGTAACACAAAGTACCTTCTAAAATCACATCTTCTCATTTTAAAAAATTCTTTTAAAACTAAGTGAATTAAAGTCCTAATTCTCCAAACAAACCATGACCAGCAGGTCATTTTTTCTAAGATTTGTGCAAATGTATGAACATGAGTGCACACACACACACACACACACACACACACACATAAATATTATCCCTCCTGACCCAGATCTTCCCTTAGCTCTCCTGCTTTCTGTTCTGTACCCAGCTCTCTCAGAAATTCTTCTGAAAGGAATGATTCTGCAATTTCCCCCACCTCCTACAAACACATATACTTCTTGTTGTTTTTGTTGTTGTTAATTACAGGCCAAGCTCAAAGGTCAAGCTCCAGTCCACAATAATCTGACCCAGCCAATTCTTCCTCAGTCAGTCCTCAATAGTATAAGACAATCAACTCATTCCCAATCATAAAATGAAGAAGGATTCTTATCGTCACTGAAGTCAGTCAATCAATAAGCATTTATTTGGTGCCTACTATGTGCCAGGCACTGTGCTAAGCAGTGGGGATACAAGAAAAACAGAAGACAGTCCTTGTTCTCCAGATGCTCATTATCTCATGAGGGAGATGACATGCAAATACCTATGTACCAGCAAGATTTTATAGATAGGCATTATACCTAATAGACATACAAGATATATAATGTACAGGATAAATTAGAGATAATCAACAGAAAGCAGGCTTCTTGTAGAAGGTGGCGTGACAGCTGAGAAGCCAGGGAAGCCAAAAGGCAGAGATGACGAAAAAGAGAATTTCGGGAATGGGGTACAGCCAGTGAAAATGCCTGGAGTGTCTTGCCGAATGAATAGCAAGGAGACCAGTGTCCCTGGATGCCAGAGTACATGAGGGTAAGAAGGTGTAAATGCCAAACAGAGGGTTTTACATTTGATCCAGGAGGTGATAGTGAGGCATTGGAGTTTAACGAACGGGGGGATGTTACTTGGTCAGACTTGTGTTTTGTGCACTTTAACAGCTGGGTGGAAGGTGGACAGGAGTAAAGAGAGACCTGAGGCAGTGAAAACAACCAGTAGGCTACTGTCTGGGAGAGAGGTGATGTGGACCTGCGCCAGGGTGGTGGCAGTATCAGAGGAGAGAAAAGTGACTATTGAGAGATGCTACCCAGGTAGAAACAAGAGGAGCTGAGAACTGATTGGATATGAGCAGGGAGAGTTAATGAGGAGTCAAGAATGACACCTTTGTTTCAAGCCTGGGTGACTGAGAGGATCATGGTGCTCTCAGCAGTAATAAAGAAATCTGGAGGGGTCAGCTAGGTGATGCAGTGGATAGAGCACTGGCCCTGGAGTCAGAAGGACCTGAGTTCAAATCTGGCCTCAGACCAGACATTTGACACTTACTAGCTGTGTGACCCTGGGCAAGTCACTTAACCCCAATTGCCTAAAAAAAATCTGGAATGGAAGAAGGTTTGGGGGGAAAGATAATGAGTTCCGTTTGGGACAATTTTTGAAGCATAACTGGACATTCCAGAATAGGTGTTCCCTAACCTCTCAAGGTGATTATCAGTGGTCATATATACACCCTTCATAGGAAGCTATAATCAAAGTTCCAAACAAAGGCTTACCTCCAGACCAAGGAGATATATAACAAAGTAGTAAAATTAAACAAAACAGATACACTGCACCTTGTTTTTGAACAACATTATCACCCATAGAACCACAGACTTTCAGAGCCGGACAAGACTTTAGAGGGTGTGTATGGTGTCAGAGGTCACTTGTTCAACCCTTCCTGACCTGAATCATCCTGAATCCTCATTACAATAAACCCGAGGAGTCCAGTCATTGCTTAGGAATCTCCTATGAGGGGGAATTCATAAATTAACACCCATTCCATTTTAAAAGGTTCCCTGTAACTTTCACCCATTGTTCTGTCATTTGGAGTCACACAGGATAAGTTGACTCTCTTTCGGCAAAACAGATTTTCAAATACCTGAAGATACCTACCATATTTATCCCCATGCATCAAAGCCATCTCTTATCAAGGCTACACCATGATGTATCTATCTCTTGTAGTCAGCAGGACTGTGTTGATTTATCACTAGTGCTTCTGAGGGGTCTTTGGAATCAATAGCAATCACAAAGGAGTAGACTTTCAGGGCTGCAATGAGTTAAGGATACTGTTACAGCAAGTGTACTGAACTGAGATTCAGGCAGAGGAGAGGAAAGGAAGGTGGGAGGTCTGGTCTTAATTCTAAGCTTACTGTGTAACTTTGAGCAAGTCACTTAGAGATAATCTGGTCCTGAGTTTCATCACCTCTAAGATGAGAGAATTGAATCAGATTATCTCTAAGGTCCTTTCCATTTCTAAAATTCAATTATAATTTGTGCCATCCCCGGATCTGGAGTCAGAAGACCTACTTTCTAGATGTTCCAGGATGTCATTACTATCCTGTATTGTTATTGAGTGGTTCCATGATTATCCCCGCCCCCCCAACCCCATGAGCTTGGCATGGAATAGTTGTGAGCACAACTGCCTTGCACACAATTGACCTGAATTCATTTTCTGGCAAAAGCACAAATGATTGAGGAAGGCAAAGGGAGAAAAGCATGGTTGAAAAAACCAGTGATAAGAAGAATGAACTAAGGAGCAGCTAGATGGCACAGTGGATAGAGCTCTGGCCTTCAAGTCAAGAGGATCTGAGTTCAAATCCAGCCTCAGACACATAATACTTACTAGCCGTGTGACCCTGGGCAAGTCACTTAACCCCATTGTCTAACAAAAACCCCAAAAAAGAAGAAGACAGAGAAGAATGAACTAAGGCCAGCAGCATGTAAATGAGTGACAAGGATCACACTGGTAGGTTTTAAGGATGCTTCATAGTGTGAGAAAAAGAAATGGGAAAGTGAGATTCATCACCCAAGAGTTATCATTCTGGTCCTGATCATTATTCTCCCTTCTTCTATGAAGAGTGAGTCTTCTCCTACCTTCTAAGCAGCAGCTGGTCAGTGCTGCACAGAAATAGCCGTGGAATATGGTGGATTTTGCCCCTGTTCTTCTGACTTCCAGTTCACTACTGCTAGAGTCAGAGAGAGAAAACAATACACTGCCATCAACCACAAGAGAGCTTCGTCATAACATAGAGCTGATGTATCCAGACTCAACTAGTAATTAGTAATGACTCCTGACCACCAGCCAATTAGAAGTTAAAAGTAAGCATAATTACACATACTACGCGTTTGTATCCGGTGACAATGTGGAGCGCTCACTGGATTTGACTCTGAAATTTTAAGGAGACAGTCCAAGCCTCATTCGGTCCTCATTCCCTTTCCTGAATAAGCAGTATTCAGCTCCTCTTTGCTCTACGGCTCTCTTACTGGAACCCCCAGTTTTTGCTTCTTAGAAACAGAAGGATTCCACTGCCCACAGATTAAAGGGAAATAACTACCAGGCTCTAATTTAAGGTCCAGGTGCCCATGGCCCTTAGAGAATTCAATTCAACAAGCATTTATTAAGTACCTACAATATTCTATGAATCTCCTGGTGGGTGGGATCTCACAGGGAATTCCATTGGGGAAGGGAATGAAACAAGGAGAATCAGTATGAATACCTAAGCTACAACCACCTTGGGATTTAGCCCTGAAGAAACCATACGCATAGGCAGGGCAGCGTCTTGTGGGGAATGTCTTTAGATGTGGAGGAGAACTACAAGGAGGAATTCTCAAACTTGGGACAAATTCGACCGTAGCATGGAGGACTGTCCAAAAACATGTGTAATCAAACAAGGAAAGGGCAGAGAGCATATCTGATGTTCTGGCAAGGGCTGGGGAGGGAATCAAGCCATGGGAGAAATGTGCCACAATATGGGGTTGTATGGTGCTGCCAGTGAAAGATTGTGGGACCACGAGGCAAGGTACAGCAGCAGTAGTCACCACAGGAAGGAAGAATACTTGCACCTCAACCCTGTAAATATCTATACCACGAGGCAAAGCCTCATGTTGATTATGATTCTGGGGTAGAAGGAAAATGGAATAATTGCTTTAACTATAGCTTTGATTTATCTAGGGACTTAGTCTTGTGGAAATTGTGTGGCCATTTGCAGAAATAGACCTCCTGGGGAATATCTAGTTTGTCTGAGAGGCAGTTGAGATATATTCGCCCTTATATGCCACCGTCCTGATAGCCAATACTCTCCTTTGGTCTAAATATTCTTTGAGGGGTAAGGACAGCTTCTTTTGTAATTCCTCTATAGAGGCTAATTCAGGAATATCTTATTTTATAAAACTGAATGCCCGAAAAGTTGCCTGTAAACCAAATTTTTGTGAGTCAAATACTGTTTACATTCCATTTTTAAAACCAAAACTGGGATCCTACAAAGTCTGGTCCCTGGATATTTTAAATAAAATAACAAAATACTGAAGGTAATAAACCTGTTGAAATAGACTCTTTAGAGGAAAATATCAATTTTCCAGTGGAACAACATACCAAAAACAAAGAAGAAACACTGATCTGAAACTTAAAATGCAACACTAGGAACTATTCTATGGGAGAAGGACTCAGAGGAAAAGAGATGCACCCTAGATTTTGCTTGAATTTTTTGTTTTCAGTTCTTTATTCCAAAAGGAAATTCTCTAAAATTGCACACATTTAGCTTATCTTCCTAAAGTGATTTCTCTTAGGTAACATTCTTGTCTATTAATGTAAGATCTTTTAGAAACATTTGGTTAGCAAATGGGGTGAATTTGCTGTGAATTCCTAATGCTGAAGACTGACAACTTTCTATATCTTAGGATCATTACTGCCATTTATTTCTCATCAATGAATTTCTATGAAATGGATGTGGGACAGAGGAAAGGCTCTGGAGTTAGAGGACCTTGGTTCAAATCCTACTTGCAAAACTACCTATGTAACCTTGGGCAAAGTCATTTATCTCCCTTGGACCTCAGTTTGCTCCCCTATAAAACATGGGGACTAGACTTTGAGATGGAAAGATGACCTCTGAGTTCCCTTCTACCTCTAAATCTGTGATATCTTGAGATTCTGTAAGCTAGATATACCCATACAGTATGGGCTATTGAATGTCTTCAATAAATGTCCTCAAAACTTCATTACTCCCTTTCCTGACTCTTCAGTCTCTCCTTTTCCCCTTGCCTATTCCCCTCTCCCTATAAATACTCACATCTCCATGACTTTCAAAAGATACTAAAATGAGATGCTATCCAAAGTTGTGGAAGGAGTTTTCATATTGGGAGTATGTCTTCCTATATTTGTTAGCTTTTTTTACTAAAATCAAGGGCAGAGACTATGCCTCTAAAAAATATATTAAATATAAATATATTTAAAATATATTTCAATATTGCTATCTTTTGTTTTTATATAGTCAAGATTTTTCCCAATATTCTTCTTTCTCTCCTCTTCCAGAGAGCAATCCCATTTAACAAATAATAATGTTTAAAGAAACAAAAAAAGGAAGAGAAAAAAATCAGCAAAACTGATAAATACATCAAAACATGTATATGCATGTGGGTATGTGCATATGTATATGTGTGTGTGTGTGTGTGTGTGTGTGTGTGTCTGCAAAATATGTACTGTACCATACCATGGACCTGTACAAACCTGTGTAAGGGAGCGGGGTGGGAGTATCTTCTTGTATCTCTCTCTCTTTTTTCTTTTTTTTCTTTTTTTTTTTTTTAGGTAATTGGGGCTAAGTGACTTGCCCAGGGTCACACAGCTAGTAAGTGTCAAGTGTTTTGGTCTGAGGCTGGATTTGAACTCAGGTCCTCCTGACTTCAAGGCCAGTGCTCTATCCACTGTGCCACCTAGCTGCCCCTGTATCTCTTTTTTGATGCCACTCTTTTTCTCTGTTAGTTTGCAACTTTCACTTTGAATTGTTCGGTATTGGTTGCTCTTTCCATTTACATTGTTGTAGTCATACTGAATATTGTTTTCTTGGCTCTGCTTACTTCACTCCCCATCAGCTCTTGTAAGTCTTCCCATGCTTTTCTTTATGCATCACACAGGTCATTTCTTACAGCACAGTAATGTTCCATTACATTCATGTACCACAATTTGTTTAGCCAGTTTCCAATTGAGGGGTATCAACTTTGTTTTCAGTTGTTTGCTATTATAAAAAGTGCTGCTATAAATATTTTGGTCTGTATGGGAGCTTTCTTCTTATCAATGCTCTCCTTGGAACAAAAGCCCAGTATATAAGTTAATAGTAGAATCAGAAAGTCAAAGGACATTTTAGTCATTTTATTTGCATAATTCCAAATTTGCTTTCTAAAATAGTTGTAATGATTCACAGATCCACCAGTAATACACCAGTGTACCTAACTTCCCAACCCCCCCCAACACTGACTATTCAATCTTTTCTTAACTGTGATAATTTGCTGCATGTTAGGTAAAATTTAAGAGTTGTTTTGAATCACATTTCTCTTATCATAGGAGAATTACTTAATGTTATTACTAATAGTTTGCAATTCCTCATAACATCTCTCCCTTGTGCCCTCTTGTTTCCTCTGATACAGCCACCACTCTAGTGCAGGCCCTCTTCACCTCACGCCTATTCTATTGCAATAGCGTTCTGGGTTGGTCTCCATGTCTTGAATCTCTCCCCACTCCAGTCCAACCTCCACTAAACTGTCAAATCGATCTTTATAAAGATAGGTCTAACCATGTCACTCTGTTATAAGATTGGTGATTCTGAGACCACTATGACAGTCTCACCTTAAGGGAAAGTGTAAGGTCATAGAACATACTCATGGAAGAATATTGACAATCATATTTTTTTCTAAGGTTAGTACAACTGTGTGCACAAAATCATGTTTTATCCACCACTTCCTTGGTTTACTCCCTGATAAACCCCAAAAATATTTTGCCCTGATCCCTGATATGCAAATCGGCTAGCTCCAGGGGAGCCACCTAAAATCAGCGTATAAGAGCCCCACTTTCAGAAGGGCACTTTGGAGCACACCCCTTCCTCTGGAGCACGCCCTTCCTGCTGAATGCATCCCTTTGCTCCTCCATGCACTGCTCTTAAGTGAGTTATACTTTGTGTTGGTAATCCTCCATACGGTTGGTCATGTCGGGACTTCTGTTTCCAGACATCCAAACATACTTCTGTTTCCAGACCTCAAAAGATCTTGGAAAAGGGACTAGACACTCTTCAGCATTGGAAGAATTAAGGCTAGGACCATAGGAATGGTGAGAATTTCATTTAATAAGGTCTACATTGGTTGTGGGCTGACCAACAGTATCAGTGGATTTTACCACAATTTTTTGAAACTGGAACATTGACTGGAGACAGTTCCCTACATCTAGCCTGATCCAGACCCACCACACTGCTCCCCAGCTATGTTTAATACCATGACACTTTGCAAGTGCCAGATCCTCCTTTCCCCTTTGTTTTTCACCTCCAACTCTAGGAATAATCATGAAACCAACATTACCATTCAAATGCCCTATGACTCCACTCAGCATCCCTGTGACGTCCCCCACCAAAACACCCCTCTCTGACTACTAGGTCACCTAGGAAGCTAAGTGACACAGTGGATAGTGCCGGACATGGAGTCAGGAAGACTCAAGTTCAAACCCAGCTTCAGGCACTGCATGAAACAGGCAAGTCATTTAGCCTCTATTTGCCTCAGTTTCCTCATCTGTAAAATGGAGATAATAATAGCATCTATTTCCCAGGATTGTTGTGAGTATAAAAGGAAATATTTGTAAAGCCCTTTACAAACCTTAAAATACTATAAAATGTTGTTGTTATTATTATTATTACTATTACTCCTCTATGTGCATTGTCTTTGCTTGTTAGAACATAAGTTTATTGAGAACAAGGGTTATTTTGCTTTTTCGTATTCATATCACAATCAGTGTAGTACCTAGAAAATAGTAAAGAATGACTAAATGGTTTTTTAATTCATTCATTGAAAAATAAGCCACTTTTTTAAAAGTTTTAAAGTTACCAACTTTTTGTAGAAAGGATCTTCAATTTCTTAAATTAAATTTTTTTTTCAAGTGCTGGCTTCACTGACATTGTAAGTCAATAAATAGTGCCGCCTTTCCACTTGGAAGTATATCCTGAAGAAACAGAGCAATCTAGGCACTGTTGCTCGAAAGTTTTGAGGCAGCTAGGTGGTACAGTTGATAGAGTGCTGGGCCTGGAGTAAGGAAACCTCATCTTCGTGAGTTCAAATCTAGCCTCAGACACTTAATAGCTGGGTGACCATGGGCAAGTCACTTAAGCCTATTTGCCTCAGTTTCCTCGTCTGGAAAAGTAAATGGTAAACCATTCTAGTATTTTGGGGCAATGAGGACGTGTAGTGAAAAGAACACTGGACCTGGAGTGAGGAGGACCTGAGTTCAAATCCGGTCTCAGACCAGACACTTGACACTTACTAGCTATGACACTTAACCTCAATTGCCTTGCCAAAACAATAACAAAAAAAAGGTTTTGAAAGCTGCCTCCATCTTCCAGAGGACAGCGAGATCAAAGCTCAGACTGCAGACATGTGGGCCAACATTACCCACTGTTAAAGACGACATTAATACACAGCAGTGACAGTAGGAGCTGCCCCATTTTAGTCTGATTTCTCTTTGAACCACAATCAGAACAGGTACTGGGAATACTTCAGAAACAATTTGTTGAGGGTGTGTGATTCAATGATTCAAATTAGTGTAAGTTGAGCACCGATGTTTCCCTGCTTGCCATCAAATGTGCTGGTCACAGTCAGACACACTTCTACTTCAGAAATCTTTACTTTCCAGCAAAAGAGAAATCCCACGGTGGTAATCATGGACCCACAACGAAAGCAGAAAGATGCTGTTGTTTAACTACTGCACGTGCTTTTCTCTGACAGACAAATCAATACAACACTGAGTAGTTGCTCTTATATAGGGTGGTCATGAGTTTTGGTTTGGTTTTTTTTTTGTTCCTTTTTTTTTCTTTTTCCAGTACCACAAGATATCTATGACAAGGAGCTAAAAGCCTGCCTCCTTACCTTTAAAGTGCAAAATACTGAAAACCAATTTCTTCGATTCAAAAGCAAGCAGAGAGGCAACACATCTTTCCAGATATTAGATTTATCACTCTAGGAGTATATCAATTTAATCATGTCATTTTCTTCACAGTTCAGTCTGTTTTATGCAGGTGAAAATTAGAGTTGAATTTCCTGTTCACAAATGTGATTATTGCATTGCTCTTCATTCAGAAGTACAGAGCCGATAGGGTACTGAAACTAGTATATACACACTATTAAAAAATAAAAATGTGAAAGTGTATGTGTGTGTGTGTGTGTATTGGGGGGAAATGGGGGGTTGTTGGAGGTTTTATTGGTTTTTTTCCTTCAGGTTTCAGTAATTTGAGGTGTAATTGTTGTACTTAATGCAATCATGGCACATGAACAACACTAAATTGCTTTTTTTTCTTCTTGGAATTTCCTTTAAAAATATGGTCAAGTGCAGCTTTAAATGGAATCTTTCCTTATCAGTGAACACAAGCGGCAAAGCAGTATTTCCTATGGTGCTTACACTACCATACACTTATACTATATATACACTAGAAAAAGAAAAAAAATATTTCCTCCAGTATATACACAAATAAGGAAGGGACCTCTATCCCAAACCATTGAATATACTGCTCTTTTTCTTTAATTTCAGAATTAGAATTTATGCTCATGAAGTCAGTAACTATTCAACCTGGCCACCAGAAACTTCTGGGAAGATGGAAGTCTGATTCAGCTAAAATTACCTTAAAAAGGAGTCTATTCAGTTCATAAGACCATAGATTTAAAGGCTGGAAGGAACCCCAAAGAACACCAAGTCTAACCCTCTCTGTCTCCAGAGGAGGGAACTGTTGCCCAGAGAGATTAAGAAATTTCCCCAAGGTCGCATGAATAATAAATTAATGGCAAGGCCAGAATTCAAACCTGAGTCCTGATACCAGTTCCGGCAACCTTTACTCTGTATCATTCAGCTTCTCACTTTTCTTGACCTTAGCGTTCATTATCTGTACCACAAAGACTGCCTTGTAAAAATGGATGTATTGTTGTCTTACACTATCTTTAATTTTGCACTTGTCTTTTCTCTTTAACTACAGTGAAAGCATCTTGGGAGGCAGAAATTCAATCTAATCAGCATTTAAGTGTCTACATGCATACACTGTGCTGGTCTCTAGGGATATCAATACAAAACTGAGATAGTCCCTGGACTCAAGAAGTTTATATTCAACTGGGGAAATATATAAATGAAAATAAGGTTTTGTTTTTTTTTAATAAATGACAATTTGAGGAGGATGGAAATGGCATTAATAATACTTAAAGAAATTCATTCAGGCTATTCACTGCAAGGTCAAATATTGAAACTTAAATACTCTGACCACATAATGAGAAGACGAGACTCCTTGAAAAAGACTGCTGTTGGGAAAGACTGAAGGCAAAAGGAAAAGGGGATGGCAGAGGATGAGATGGATAGATAGTGTCATGGAAACAATGAACATTAACCTGAACAGATTTCCAGACATAGTGGAGGATAGAACGGCCTGGCACGCTGTGGTCCATGGGGTCACAAAGAGTCGGATATGACTGAACAACTCAACAACAACAAATAACAACAACTGGGGGTGAGGAGAATATCAGGAAGGGCTTCCCTGAAGTGGCCACATGAACTGACCCCGAAGGGATCTCTGCAAACAACACATACTCAAATGATAGAAGAGATGGGGGGAAATGAACAAAGACAGGAACTAGAAACTACGGACATGGAATACTGTATAGACTGTCAGACTCAGTTGATACGTTCATTAGTTTTGTTGAACTGCTTCCCACCACCACCACCTTCTATTACTCATTATAAAAGATGGAGTACAGCAGGGTGGTGGGGGAAGGAGAGGAGGAGATAAATCCAGAAATGAAAGTGATGTAAAAGCAAGATACCAATAACAATGTAAACCAATGGTTTGGCCGGTTCAGGAACCAGGATTTTCGGTACAAGAAAACCCAAGGGGCTGAAATGGAAATGGGATTACAAGGGGCCTAAGAGACTTTGAGTCTAGCTTGCCTATATGGGATTAGGTAACACACAACCAAGGATGTTATTAAGTAACTGAGAGTCTGGGAAAGTCAACTCAAGAAGGATGTGAAAACTCAAGAATGAAAATCTAGAAACACAGAAAACAATTACAACGTGGGGAAGAAAGGGGATAGAAATTGTTACTGATGTGGAATAGTTTTTTTTTTTAAAAGAAATGTAGAAAAGATGAAAACAAACCAGGTAACACAGGAGGAGTAGAAAGGTGTGGCCTGGTCCTATAATAATAGTTATCAGACATACTACACATTCCATGGATTTAAGGGCAGGCTTTCCAAATCTGGGCCCTCATGTTTATTACTAGCTTGTGCGTGGAAGGGAAAAACAAACTTCTCAACCCAACGATGCTAATGACACCAAACATTGCAACTTCTGATGTGTAACTTTGGCATAGAACACACTTAGATATAAGTCTATCTTTGTAGTTAGGCCTCTTTGTTTAACTCAAAAGCTAGAGCTAGGATAAACAGAAATCTGCAGTATTATTTAAAAAGAACAGTTTTGACTTTAAATGTTTATCTTAGGCTTCTCCTATAATGCAAAGTTCTCATATTGATTATCTTCTTGTATTATCTGAGAATTTGTTTTATTCTACATATCTTCAAATTAGTGGGAAAGTTTGACCACAGAAGTCACCAAATACTAATATTACAGGTACATGCTGTATGTTGCACTGCAGCCCTACTTCTCTCACTGCCTACACAGGATGCTATTTGGGGCATAATGGTTATTTAAATACAAATCACTATGCTATGGATTTGATCCTACAATACTCTGTAGTTTAATATTTGCTGTTTTACATTTTTAATGACTTTATTTTAAAAGTATGATTTGTAACCGATTTTTATATGAAACTGAATGTAGATTTGCAACTTTTTTTAATAAATAAAATAAACTTTTTAACAAAACAGTTATCAGAAATGCTAACGCTCAGAATGAGCTGAGGCTGACAAGGGGAAGTTAAATACAGAAAGACATAAAGGGAAGCTAAAGACATAAAGAGAAAAAATTCCAAAAAGGTGTTAGGGGAAGCAATATTGGAAGAGGAATAAGACCTAGGACCTTTGTTTGGGGGTGGATGAGACCATATCTGATCACAGAAGGCAAAGCTGCTCCATTATTATTTTGTTTGTTTTCTCTTCCATGGCCAACACTGTTACCCTGTAAATGACAGACAAGGAGTAGACACTCAAGAGAGGTGAAGAGACAGTAAGAAAACGCATAGTTGTCCTTGACGAATTCAAGTCACCTACCTGCCACGAATTACATCTTTGGATAATGAAAGAACTGGAAGATGTACTGGCAGGAGGGGTACCACAAGTCTGGAGAAGGCAAATGACCTATTTTTACAAAAGAAGAGACTACTTTGTAAACTCTAGGTCAGTAAGCTTGATTTTAACTCCTTAGGAAATTCTTAGAGCAGATGATCAAAGAGATGTTTGGTGGGCATCTAGAAAATTAGGTGATTAAAAAGATTAGAAATGTCTTCATCAAAAGCAGGTCATACCAGGTAAGTCTCACTGCTTTTTTTCCTATTTTTTAACATGGTTACTGAACTGGTACATGAAAGGAGTGCTACAAATAAAGTGTATAGCTTACCAAGACCTTAGTAAAGCTTCTGATAAAGTATTTTATATTATTTGTGTTAAAAAAAATGGGGACATGTCACTAAAGCATAATCCAATTAGATGAATTCAGAACTGGTTAGATAACTGGACTCAGAAGAGTGTCTCTAATGGTTTGACATCAATATGGCAGGAAGTTTCCAGTATAGTGTTTCAGGGATCTGTGTTTTTTACCATTTTTACCAAAAATTTCAATAAAGAGATAAATGGCACACGCATCAGATTTGCAGATGACACCAATTAAGCTAACATACTGAGGAAGCATCATGACATAGTATATAGGGCCCTGGAATTGGAGACAGGCAGACCTGGGTTCAAATCTTTTCCGTAGACACTAGCTGTGTAACCCTAGGGAAGTCATCTGATTTCTCTGCCTCTTTTCCCTCATCTGTAAAATGAGAAGGTTGAATTTAATAATCTCTAAGATCTACGTCTAAGATTCTGTGGACGGCAGCATCCAAAATGATTTTGACAGGTTAGGATTAGGTTGAATCTATGAAGACAAAATTCAATGAGTTTAAACGGAAAATCTTGAAACTTGAGTACAAAATTAAATTTCACAAGAACAGGATGGAAGAATAAATAGAAGTTTTTCTGGAAAAGATCTGAGGATTGTAGTGAACTACAAGGTCAAGGAGTCAGCAGTGTGCTTTGGCAGCCAGTAATGCTAATGACATCTTGGGTTACATCAAGAGAAGCTCAGTAAGGAAGAGATACTCCTCTGTTCCTCTGTGCCTCACCTGGAGTACTTGGTTCAGCTTGGGGTGCCACATTTAAGAATATTGACAAACAAGTTGGTATCCAAAGGAAGGTAACTAGAATCGTGAGGGATCCATATGATATGAGGAACTAGAGGTGTTTAGCCTGCAGAAGACTATAACTGCCTTGAAGGGCTGTTATGTAGAAGGATTAAGACTTAATCTCTTTGGCCTAGAAGCCAGAACCAAGAGCAATGAAGCAGCTACAAAAATGCAAAGTTAGACTTGATGTCAGGAAAAACTTCTCCTCCTAGGAGTTCCTCAAGCAGAGTTTGGGTGACCACTTCTCGTGCATGTTATTATGGTGAGGATTCCTTTTGAATATGGATTGACATATATGGCCACTGAGATCCCTTCCAACTTTTAAATTCTGATTTAATTTCTCAGTGACCCAGGGAACTCTTCAAGGCCATTAAGTTACAAATGTTTCGTTGATATGCAAATGTGACCAGTTTCTAAATCAGAAGTTCCCCACTATGGGGTGAAATGATGACTATACCATTATCACTTCATGGGCCAGTTCTGCTCATTTTACTTTGTTACAAGGAAGGGACAGAAATGATATCAGGAAATGACTGATATAAAAACAAAAGGCATTAATAAAACATCACAAAAATATTTGCTGGATGAATCACTGACTCATAAAATATGTAGAATAACTCTCCCCATTTTTAAAAAGTTGATTTTTTTTCCCTAAAATCCAATTTACAGAACAACAAAGCTGGTTAGCACTACTGCTCTCCACCTTCCTAAAGTAGTTATTATTGTATGAAGAACAGAGACTAAGGAAGGTGTCTGAGCAATCCTGTAAGATGTAACATTTTCCTGGCATACAACAAGACTCCAAAATTTAAGTGTGAACCATCCAACGGAAACTTGAATATTCAGCATTTGGAGACTATGCTAAATACCAGATTACAGAAATGAAGGATGGTATCATTTATACACACACAAATACTCTAATGACTAGGTCAGGTAATGAACTAAGTGAAAGTCTATGGATTTTGAGTAGTCAATCAACTTTAAAAGTAAAATTAGCAGCTAAAATTCCAAGACCAGAGACATCTGATTTTTGCACAAAAACTGATAACCACTTATCATGGATAATTAAGATACTCATGTGAGTGGAAGACAAGTATGGGGAATAGGTAACTCAGAATCAGTCATGTTATAGTTGGATTTGACCTTAAAGGTAGTATCTAATCCAACCCCTTCATTTTAGAGGGGAAATGGACCCAAAGTAATTAAGTGACTTATCCAAGGTCACATAGCTCCTGATATCTTTCTAGTTCTGAAGTTAAATGAACCATACAGTATGATTTCCCTCCATATCTAAATAATTAAGAACTGCAATGCTTAAAGACAAGACAATTCAAAGGTACTTTGACTATCCAAGTAAACTGGCTGCATGTCCCTTGCATTAGCAAATTCATTTTCAAAAAGAACTCTATAATGTCCTTTTCTAAAGAATTCAAGGTTCCATAGGTATAAATAATATATAAAAGCTATCTTTGAAATAGTGGATCTAAGCCTCTGAGTGATACACAATTTCGAAAAAACAACAATAAGCACATGAAAAGTTAATACTAACATTTAACCTGAAAGGCAAAAAATAGCCTTTGCCTATCTGTACCAAAATCTTCATAGCACTATTTATGGTAGCAAAAAAACTGGAAACAAAGTGGTTGCCCATTAACCAGTAATGGCTGCAAAAACTGATATATGAAGACAATGCTGAAGTATGAACTGACATTCAGAGAAACTTTGGAAAGATTTGTATGAACTGATGCACAGCAATTAAAACCAAAAGAAGATATATAAGAAACAAAACATTAATTTTTCCTTCACAGCAGAAATGGAGAACTAGGACAGACTATATTGTCAAACATGGCATCTATATTAGATTTTTTTTTCTTGTTTTCCTTTTTCATATGGGAAGAGTTCAGTGCAGACTGGTGTAGGGACATGACTGATATAAAAACAAAGGGCATCAGCAAATTATAAAAGTAGCTCAAGGAAATAAGAAAATTAAAATCTATAGAATCAAGTACACTACTATTTTATTAGCCCTCTGACATCATATAGATGAGTTCCTCCTAATATTTTCAAAATGTGATAGAATACAAAAAAGTACAACAAAATAGGTAACAAAATAATGCATTCAGTCAATAAGCATTTAAGTGCCTAATATGTGCAAGGCACTCACAAAAGATGTTAAAGTTGTTGACTATGTGACAAAAAAGGTCGTCTTACTTGTTCTGTTTTATTCTTTTCCTTTACTTTTAATTCTCTTTCCTTTCAGTCTATTCTGAAATTGTATTCTATGATTCTCTGAATTGTATTCTAGTATTTCAGAAAATCACAAAATAGTTCTGACTCAGATTGTCTGTGAAAAAAGAAATGTAAATAAAAGCAGTACTGCATGGTAGAAATTATTCTATCACAAATCATGTGGTCCAGTTCTATCCCGTCTTCCCCATGAGGCCAAGAGTATCTCACTCCTGTCTCCCCCTTCCCCACACACACTTCTGAGTCCCAAACGACCTACATGCTGACATGTCTGTTGTCCTAGGTCAGGATGATGTCCACGGAGGCACAACACTCTCAGAAAAGGTGGCTTCACAACATATGAACTCTGCCCATCATAACGTGCCTATCTACCCTTACGGCACACTCTTCTTCACCCATCAGTGGTCTTCAGTGGGAACCCGCCCCTGGTGCACTGACTCTTTCCTTTCAGCCTCCTGGACTGATTTCCCTCCATCTTGTGACGTTTCCCATTATGCTCTTCAATTACATCCCACTTCCTTCTTTAGCTCCTAATTTACTTCTTTAAAAATCCCTTGATGATTCTTTTTTAAACCGCATAGCACTTCTCTTCTTTTTTCAGTCTAAATGTAATTTCATTCCTTATTCTTTCCTTGGTTTCTTATTTATTTTTGATTTTTATATTTATTTACCTTTCTTAGGATTGGTTTTTTTTGGGGTGCTTACAAGTTAAATTCTTGGCATTAGGCATTTGGGGGGATGTAGAAATGTTTAAAATGCCTTTTGTTGAATGTCCACCTTTTTCATTGACTAGGTTACGGATGTGTCATTCAAAGTTGCAGCTTGATCTCCCTAGTCTTTAGAATATTTCTTTTCCTTTTCAGAGTATTATATTCAATCAATCAATAAGCATTTACTAAGTGCTAATTATATACTTTGGGGATACACATAAAAGCAAAAACAAGCTTCTGCCCTTGAGGAGTTTACGTTCTAAAAGGAGAGAGAAGTATGAGTAGGTACACAGAAGATAACACACAGAGTAGATGGAAGGTATTAAAAGTTGGGTGGGACCAAGAAAGGGTTTGAATGAGAGATGGGCATCCAAAATTCCTGGGATGGGGAGGGTATGACTGGATGACAGCCTGTTAATCATAGACTAATGAGCCGAGATGGATTATCAACATCCCTAGGGGTTTGTCAGCACTGTCTTTAGGACTTTAGGTAGCTCAGGTGAGGGAACCAGTGGGGAGGAGGGAGAGGGTGTAGGGTGTAGGTGTAGAATGGAATAGCATTTCTCTCCTTTCCCTAAGTCAGGCAAGGTCAGGCCAGGAAACAATGGAGGGAGTATGATGAAATGGCTTTCTCTCACAGGCAAAGGGAGTGGGATGAAATGGCATTTCTCAGTCCCTTGCAAGCAAGAAGCCAGTTTAGAAAATCAGCACATTCAGTCCCCTACAAGCAGGAAGAAGCTAGTATTCAGCTAACAACTATCACTGACATAGGGCTTTAAGTATTGCAAATATTTGCAAAATATTTTATTTTATTCTTCTTCTTGTTTAGTTGTGTCTGACTCTGTGATCCCATTTAGTCAAGGTGTGAAATTTCAATACCTCAAAGGTGCTGCAGTTTCAATGTTTTCTCAAACTTATGATCATTCAATTAAGGTACTGGAGCTAAATGTTCCATTTGTGTAATTACATATGCTAAACCAATCACACTCTCTGTCCTATGTTGTTTTAAAGTTATATGAAGGGAAGACTAAGAGTTTTATGTCCTACCCCTAGTAAGGTTCATGCAAACCAACAGGGACAGAACTTGGGACTTCAGTTTTCAAAAACATTTGAGGAACAAATGACCAATTGAGAATTTCTATCAGGTCTCGTCATGAGGTAGCATACTTAAAAGACCACAGCTTTTGCTCTCTAGTTCTTCTCAATTCTTTAACTTCGTCCAAGTGAAAAAAAAAATTAAGTTAACTACATGGGCTCTATGAGTGGTTGAAAGTGTATTAGCAAACCTCTTCTTAAATTGCAAGCATGCAACAAGGCAGTTCTGCGTAAATGCTGTTCTGTGATATGGTGAAGGACAAACAGACTTTAATGTAATTGCATGCAATGATCTAAAACATTCAACTCAAATATGGAATTACTGGATGTGCTTTTAATGCTCCAGGAATACACAGTCTCTTTTAAATTCAGAATATTACTCAAAACTACTCTACCAATAAAGAAACAAATGAATTAATCAAAGTGTAAAGATGAAACGTTAACCCAAACTCTTAGACACAGAGAAAAGGGTGGGAGAACCAAGAGAGTCCAAATCAGAAGGAGAAAAGAAGAAGTGTGTTTATTAAAAATAAAGACTAAGGACACTGTTTCCAAGTTTTAAAAAGGTATATATATAATTTTAAAAATCCAAACACATATTATACATTTTATCAACGCACATTTATGTTTAAACAAAAAAGACTCAGGAAGTTAGGTTTATTATTTTTATAACTTGGGGAGGAGAGGTGCTGTAGTGAAATATTTTGGCTTTATTCTACAGACAGAGAGTTGGACACCTGCCTGTATACACTCACAATGCTAGAGAAGCACTACTTTGTGTAACACTATTATACACAGTTAAGTGAAAGCACTCGATTTGGTTTGACAGACACAATGTTTTCAAGTAAAGTCAACATTTCTGTAATGAATATCCCGTTAGTAGACATCAGTAGTTCCATTTCATGAAACAGATGTTTAGAGTGGAAAAAGAAGTACACATGCCCTCCTTCAGCTGACAAAAACTGCTGCAATAAACTACCAAACCTAAATGTCCTCACTTCATTACATTTGTGGATCAAGTACTGTGTAAAAATGAATGAATGAAAAATCTGAATACTCCCCAAAAAACCCAACTGGTACATTTCAAATAAAAGTTGCTGAGCATCATCCAATTAGAATAGTGGACAAGTCTTTTGTCTTGTTCTCTTAGGAGGCCTGCCAAATCGAACAACTTTTCAACAGAATATGCTCTTCACTAGGAAGATACTCTGAAGCACAAAATGAGCTTCTGTGTTATGAGACACATACTTCCGGCTGGATACTCGGTTGTGAAAGTTTACCACTCTCTTCTGTCTTTTCCTGCCCAGATCCATGGCAAGTTGTCTTGCGCTTAAACAACCGCAAACTTAACCGCAATAACTCATTGTCTACCACTGGAGTGTTCGTGTATGTCTGCTTCAAGGTGCCCTGAAAACAAAACGGGGGTACACAGTATTAACAGTGAGGGATGCAGGCTGCTAAACAAAGTGCTAAGAACAGTTCCTGAGCTCTCTCTCTTTGATTCTAGAGAATGTACTGCTTTGCTTATATGGCCTGACAAGCTACTACATAGAGAATTATTTTCACAAACCTTAATGATTGATACCTTAGAGCTCATCCAGCCCAGCTTCAAATCCCACCAATGCAGGAAATTCCTCCTCAATATCTTGGCCAAGTTGAAATGAAGTTTCTGTTTAAATACTTTGAGTGATAGAGAACTCACCACCTGACAAGGAAGCCCTTTCCATCGATGAATAGCTGTTGTAAAATTCTTGCAACCCCAACTGGACCTAGTTCTTCATACTGAGTCAAACAAGGTAAAATCCAACCTTTATTATATGAAATTCTTTGAGCACAGTATTGTGTGTTCTCCTCTCCAATCTAACTGCTTCTAGTCCCTTCAATTACTGCTCACATGTCATGGCTTCTCAACCTTTCACTGATCACTCCATGACACATTCATTCTATCTGTAGCCTGATCAATGCAGAACAAGCCTCTTCTTATTCACCTTGTTCTGGATTCAGTCCTCTGGCTACCACAACCACAGATCACACGGGCTTTGTTGGGCAGTTGTACCAAAGACTTGATCTACACTGGACTTTTTTTTTTTTTGTTAAAGTAAATTAAAAGCTCCAGGTCTTGCTGTATATTCATTGCTATTAAACCAGAATATCTTCAATCTAGTCTTAGGCAACTAATCTGGTATTACATGCAGGACCTTACATATATCCCTATTAAATCTTAACTTGTTAGTTTGGGACCATGAGTTTTGCAAATATTTTCAATTTAATTTCAGCCTACCTAGAATGTCTTTGAAATCTAATTCTGTTCTTTTATATATTAACTAACCCACTTTAGCTGTGTGAAATGCACAAATTTGATAACTATGTCTTCATTCAAGTCACTGATAAAAATGCTTGCACAATGTAGGCCCTCATGGCCAACCATTAGTGACTTTCCTCTACTAACTGATCTAACACTGACCATCACTCTTTGGGCAATCATGCAACCAATTACAAATAAATCATTCAGTCTACACCTCATTCAGTTGCACTGGTGAATTTCATTGACTCTGTAAGGAGCCCACCTAAAAAGCAGCAGCATCTATTTCCCATCAGTGGCAGTACATGTAAAAAGAATTTTGACACAACTAGTTGCCCTTATGTTCTTCCGTATATGTTA
Organism: Vombatus ursinus; assembly: GCF_900497805.2. Taxonomy (NCBI): domain Eukaryota; kingdom Metazoa; phylum Chordata; class Mammalia; order Diprotodontia; family Vombatidae; genus Vombatus; species Vombatus ursinus. The sequence goes on along the minus strand of NW_020954580.1, from coordinate 25,691,225 downwards.
TCACACAAGCATTTATTTTACAGGAAGGGACCATTATCACAGATAAGGAAGAAAAGCATCCACTACAATCCATAATTCATAATCATGGAAGGGAAGGTATATTTAACTTATTATGTTTAATACTCACCATACTGACCACACTAAATGGGTATTTAATACTTTTTAAAAATCCTCTACATATGCAACCACAATCCTACCTGAAACAACTAAATGAAAACATATCAGTCAATACACTTTAATGTAATCCAAGGAAATGACAGTACCTTTTCATTTTTCACTAGCTGTTTCCGAATTGCAGAATCTCGCCTAAAGCATAATGCTTTACAACATGGTCCAAGATTACTGAGAAGACCAGCTCTCTCTTCTTTACGTAGCAATGCTGCCATATTTAGGGCTCCCAATTCATGCTCAAAAAGATTTTCTGCATCTACCAATAAAAATAAAGCAGAATTAAAGAAAAAAGAAACTCTGCTAATTAACAAAGTTCCGCAAAGTTCAAAATATACCTAGTTAAAAGTATAGCTACAGTATAGAACAGTCTGTGTGGTATACCAAACTTGGAGTTGGCAAACTATAGAAAAATTTTTAAACTTCCTATTAGTTCACATTTTCATTCTCTTCCTTCGTTATATCTTCTAACTTCAAAGTACTATCAACTATCAAGTGAACCAAACTGAGTTTTACCTGCTTTTTATCTTTCACTCCCTTGCCTTGATAAAAGTAGATGCCAACCCTGCCATCCTTATCTGTTCTCCCAAGTCACACACCAAAAATAAGTGATGGGCAACAGAACATAATTTAGAACCTCGACAAATTGGGGGGAAAGGAGGAAAGAGGGGAGAATCCCTGAAAAATTTAAAACTGTTGAGTACTTTAAGGTTTGCAAAGCGCTTTACAATATCTCATTTTATACAGACAATAACCCTGAAGTAGCTACTATTATTATCTGCATTTCTCAGAGGCACACAGTGGTTAAGAGTCACACAGTGAGTAAGCGTCTGAGGTTGGATTTGAACTCTAGGTCTAACTCTACCCATTGTGCTACCCAGCTGACAACACTGAAATGGTCTAATGTACTAGCTACACTAAGAGAAGCCACTACACTAAATTTAGGCAGCTTTCTCATAAAAATTTATTTTATAAGCAGCATGCTATAGTTAAAAGAATACCAGACTAAGAACCAGAAAATTTTGGTCTTTGTCACAGTCAGGTCTGCCAGTACCACCTGTGTCCACTTGGGTAAATTACTTAATTTCTCTTAAAAGCCAAATCACCTCAATTTTCCTCACCTATAAAATGAGGGGGTTGGACTACATGACCTATAAGGTTCTTCCTATCTCTCAAATGACATAATCAATGACTTATTTTATTTTCAATTCGACTAAATGTGTGCACAATAGAGTACATTTAGTCTCATAGTGTGAAGAAGATAACTGAAATACCCTAGCAAACATGATTTTACTTAACTTAAAATTCTATAAAAATACAATGCTAAATAATGCTGAAGGCTCAAGCCCAAAGTAATTAATTGTCTTCAGGCTCCCTATCTTAAGTAGTTTAAAAAGTAGGGAAAAAACAGCTTTCTGAGATGTAGAAACTAAACCATATCTACCTATTACACTGCACCTACCTACCTACATTCTAGCCCTTTTTATGAGTTTCTGCTTCTCTCAATGGTACTGTGCAAAGTATTGAGCGGTTTTATATTTTAGCTTACTCATTTGTAAAGTTAAAGTAATACTGACCGTAAAGATCAGACAGCTGAAATAATAATTCCTCCAGTAAAAAATGCTACATCAGTGCAAAACAAGATTCTATTCTATTCAACAGACTTTAACAGACAAAGGAAGGAAGTACATGACCAAAATGAACCAATTACCTTTGGGCTTTTCTACAAGTCTCTGGCACGCTTCCTTCACTTTAGAAAACAGTTCAGAACCTGCCAACTTTCTAGAAACCCCAGCGCGCAGCATGGCCGCTCCGGGAGTGAATTTTGAGAGCGCGGCTCCAGGTTCCCGTGGTGCTTGGGGATGCTTTGGCAGAAGTCCAGACCAGTCTACATCTATCACGTCCAGAGGATCTGCAAAGGCGAGTAAGGATGTGGATGTTTCCCAAATAAGGAATGTCATCCTGGGGAAAGCTATTAAGGGAAGGGAGTATGCCTTCTTGCTATTCTATGTCATGTCTAGAATATTAGTTTAATTCAAATTTATGCTATAGTAGATGTTTTTTAATGCAATCAATGCATACTTTATGCTTGGTTATAGAAACATCACAAGAGGCATACTTGCCCATTAACATTTTACAAAACAATACATCATAATCAAAGCCTGCATAAGGATAGGACCAGCCTTCCTATGACGCTTCTCCATAAACTTCAATTCCAAAAACCCCACCACGATATGGAGGTGACCGCAGGTTTTTTAAAGTGTTTTTGATAATGAGATGCAAAGCTCTAGCATATCTTAGAATGTGGGCTCTGTAACAAAGCAGGCAGCTATTATGGGGTAGTCAGCCAAGTTGAGAGGCTCCACACCAGGTAAGCCGTCAAGGAGATGAACTACTCTGGCCATAACAATTCATGAAGACTATCAGCTAAGAGGGATTTTGATTTATATTGGCCACACTGATTAAACTGTTGTTCTTTTGAAGTACTGCAGTATATATAAAGTATTCTACTCTACCTAATATTGCATTAGTCATAGGATGTGCCTGTGTTGATGCTGGCTTTATAAAATGTGGACTGTAATTTTACTACTTAAAATATTCATAGGTCTGTAGTTGTTAAATTTTGCTTCAGTGAATGGCCTTAGCAAAAATCTGCTTTCAAAGTTAACAACCAGTAGGCTGAACACTTGGTGATGAATCCTTTGGTCATGGAAACCCATGAAACAAAAATAATTTTTATAATTTTGGTCCACAGTTCTATGCCCCTTTCTCCCTTTCTACTTCTGCAGTGACAATGGCAGAGTGGCAAAAAGGAAGGGCACAGGGTGCTAAGAAACACAGCTTTTAGACCATCTACATAATATTAACAGTTGTTACATCTATAAAATGTGAAATCCTTGTCCAATTTTTAGTAACTGAACATACTACTGGAAGAACTAAGTCACAGCTCACAATAAAGAGAACGAGAAAAAGGAATATACAGCCAAGTGGAAGGATGGCTTAGGTTCTCTTTGGAGAGGCAGAAGTGGTTTTATTGTGTGTCCAAATGAAAGAAAGAACGTTATTTCATGGAACATTTGGTCATCCCATCTTGCAGTGTTCATGATTAAATATTTGCAAAAAGACAACCATGATTGCAGCTTAGTCACCAACTGTGAAATCAATGAAAATTAGTTCTTTGATGATTTTTATTGACACTTTCTGAATTAAATTAATATATACTTTGAGTCTTGATGATTTCAACACAAAGATGGAAGAGAGGATATTAAAAAAGTGTTGGAAAATATAGTTTAAGCCTAAAAATTTAGAAAAGCCAAAGTACTGTAGATTATACAGAAGCCTCTACATCACAAACACTTTCTTTGAGAAATCTTGGAAGATTGAAAAATTCAACCAAGATTTTTAAAGCAAACTTTTCACCATCCATGAAAGTAGAAGCATCATATTTGGATGCTAATGTGCTTATAAAATAAGTAGAAAAAGTCATATGGAAAGGATGGTAAAATTAATTCCACTAAGCAAGTATTCACAACGGTCTGTGCTACAGGAAATAAAACTACAAAAACAATGAAAGACTGGTACCTGAAGACAGGGAAGATACCAAACGTGTCAGAAAAAAAATACAGAAATTCATTACTACCAAGAATGTCAACTGAGAGAACATCAACTACTACCTGTCAATAATACAGCTGCTCTCCCACTTACATAAACTTTTTTTATGAGAATAAGCTACATATGCATATTGAGGGCATCTTCTGAAGGGAGAATCAGGAAAAGGCAGGCATTTTGAAGTGCTACCATACAACAGACCACTTCTTCACTATCATGCACCCAAATGAAAGATATAGGAAATGCAACATATCTCACACTGTGATTCTTACTTGTTGATAATAAAAAAAAAACAAAAACAAAAAAAAAATTGGCTTTGGAAGAGCAATATGCCACCTTCATGGGCTTCAAGTGAAATAAACCCCATGGATGTATCAAAATTTCCAAGATAACTTGAAAGATGTAACAGAGATAACCTTGTTCAACAACTATCTATTATAAATATCAGGCAACAAAGAAAACAGGGAGATATTTACAAACACCAACAGTATTCCCCGTTGTCATGAAGGATATGTAGTAGAAAGAGTCTGTATTTATACATAATAGGGTCTTCCAGACATTAACTGATGGCAAGCTCCTGATATCACAGAGATCTATAACTACTCAAAAGAGTTGACTTAACTATATAGCAGGATAAATCAAATGGCTTAAGATTACCTATTGTCTAGACTATGATAATGCTGTTGAATTTACAACATACAGAACTTCAACATATATATTAGACTCTGAAAAGAGATAATGGCCTGGGCTCAAAATTAACAGGAAGAGGAGAGCAAGCCAGATTACAGTTCCTTTGGGAAACTGCAAAGGCCTTTTAATATAGTCTCTAAAAAAATGAAAATAAATATTATCCAGAGAACAATTATAAATAGGAATACAAAGGAGAAATAGAAGAAAAGATTTCATCTAAAAATATATATACGTAAAAAGAAGATGAGCTAATCATTGGGCAAGAATGAAGGATAAGGAATGGACAACCCACACGTTCCACTGATATCATCTCCATCATCACCAGAAAGACTTGAGGATTCAACCCAGCACTGTGGGTAGTTTGTGGCAAACTTATGGAAGGATAAGGACAAGAGCCACACAGGACGCAAGCATAAATGGATTACAATCCTCACTGTAGGAGGGAATAAACCACACAGAAGAGATCATAGATCCATCTGAGCATTTAAATATTGTTGATTATAATTACAATTGTCCCTTTTACAGTGAAAATCCAGGCTCATTTTTATTAAATGAGCCAAAAAAAAAAATTTTTTTAAACTAGGTAGCCTTTGTACTCAGTTGCTACTGCAACTGTTTACCCAAAACATAAATATACTGATGATGGGGATGTAAATTAGTCTAGCAGGTTTGGAAAGTAATTTGGAAGTATTGACCCCCAGCCCCAAAAATTACTAAACTGTATATAGTCTTTGACTAACTACTTACTACCTACTCGCTACTACCACTACTACTGCTACCACTCCCACTCCTACTCCTAATACTACTACTGCTACAGAGATCAAAGAAAAAGGAGAACCACTATGTATAAAAATATTTATAGCTGCTCTTTTTGTGGTGGTAAAGAAATGAACATTGAGGGGGTGTTCATCAGTTAAGGAATGGCTGAACAAATTATGGTAGATTAATATAATAGAATATTATTGTGCTATAATAAGAAAAGGGACGATTTCAGAGATAGCAGAGAAAAACTGTAGTATGAAATGATGCAAAATGAAATAAGCAGAACCATGAGAACAATGTATATAATAAGAAACACACTATAATGCCCCTCAACCCCAAAAAGAAAAAAAAAACAAGCAGAAAGAAAGCTAGAATGAATCAAACAAGCAGGACAGCTTTGAAAGTTAATATGCTGAATGTATCATATACTTTAAAAGGAAAAACAACCCCTACATAATGGAGCGTCACAATTTCAATGTACAATTCTCTCCCGCTCTACACCGTGTGTGTGTGTGTGTGTGTGTGTGTGTGTGTGTTGTGTAGGTACAGAAATGCTAATTTTATCTGGAATTTGTTAAGCTCAGGGGGGGAAAAATCTAATTTAAATTAAAAAAGATACCCGGCATCTTCTCATCATCTTGTTGATCTTCTCTCTTTTCAGCATCACCTGCCAGAATTTCATCAAGTTCATCATCACTGATTGGCTCATATCCTTCTCCAGCACCAGATCCTAATGACTGTGCGTCATCTAACTTGGCTTCATCATCTCCTGCTAAGAAGATAAATTAATTTCATTATAAAGATAACTATTTACTAATGAAGAGCCTGATATGAGATTCTACTGAAGCAACTAGGTAAGGTGAGTGCTATTCAAGTCATGAAATACCAACAGCATAAAACAATTCATTTTTTGCACTGCTCAATTATTTGATTGGTTCCAGAATCAAATGAAGGCAAAAATTTATTCTGTCCCAAACCCAACTATAATAGCAAGAGATAAAAATGTAGTAATGGTCCAAACACAGTTTACTTCCTTTTGGAAAAGAAAATACACTTTGACAAAAATAGAATACACAAAAACCAACTGTGGGCTGCAATCAAGTTTTATATAAGTGGAGCTCATATTCAGATCAACATATTGAAGCCCTTCAACACATCAGAATAGGCCATAAGACGAGAAGAAATGGCTTTTCTTTCATTTTCCAGCCACAATTCCAATTTGAATTATCAGCCAATTGACAAAAAATTGACTTGCTCTTGGTTTGAGCTCATGGATTGTGTCAGACTGAGTTAATAAAGATAAAAACTAAATCCAGATGTCTATTTACTCCAAAAGACAAAAACTTCTTTGTATTATTGCCATAATTCCTCCAACGAAAGTCTTAACACAATCTATGAAAATTCATCTCAGACATCTTGCATGTGGCTATCATGAGATGAAAAATTTTCATTTTCTTCATATTTATCATACCCCAGTTTTTTCAATACTGAATTTTTACAGCCTATTTTATTTATTTCATCAGAATTCTATGATGATTTACATACATTAAGAAAGTAAAGAAGATGTCTACATTTTCCTTAATTCTTTTACCTTTAAATCAGTAGTACAAATGGAGGCTCAAATTCTCGCCATACCCAATTTTAGCTATTCTTTACAGGGTGGGCCGAGTTTTGTCTTTTAGCAAACATACACATTCTTAGATATCAGTACAAACTTAAGTGTTACACTCCAAAAATCAAAGATAAAGGGTCTATAAATTTAATGTGAATTTAACACTGAAACTATCGAGTATAGCTAATATTTCTAATCACCTATAAAATTTACTGAGCTGCAATTCCCAAAGTCCAAATAGCTGAATCCTTCAGTAGATGTAAAATATACTAATTTACTATTGTAAAATCTCACTATTCCTGAAATTATGATAATCCAGATATGGTATGCCATGATATTTAAGTATCAAAAATTTTAACTATTTGTCTTTTGAGAATTATTAGTATATTATCAGATAAATTATAAAAAAGATACAGATTATCATAAATGCAGCATATGTAATTTAAGCCTATTATAATTATAACTTAATAATTATAAATTAATTATAATTTAATTAGTTTACCTCACTTTACTTGATATTTTGTATTTACATTTTAAGTTTATTTAATTAAAAGTAATTTTAAAAAAAAATTTTTAATTGTTTTTGGTAATTCTACCTTGTTATTAGCTTCTGGATGGCCACCACCATCCCATATTATTCTGAATTAGATTTTATATCAATTAAATCCTTTTGAAACAACTGGTCCGTGAAAAGTACTGAAATTTAAAATGTTTTAAATTTTCAGAAGACTATTTAAACTAAATTTTTTGTTCAGTGCTTTTTCAGTCATGTCCAACTCTTTGTGGCCCCATTTGGGGCAAAGATACCAAAGTGGTTTGCCACTTCCTTCCCCAGCTCATTTTACAGAATAGGAAACTGAGGGAAACAGGGTTAAATGACTTGCCCGGGGTGATACTGCTAATACATGCCTGAGGTCAGATTTGAACTTGGGTATTCCTGACTCCAGACCCAGCACTCTATCCACTGCACAACCTAGCTGCCCAAACTAATATTTTTACCTAAAGATTATTCTACACTGATTTATCCTTTGTCTCAACATACATAGTTCCATAAGGTGAAAATTAACTCTAATCACAAGTGCTATTAACAACACTGCTTAGACTACAAGGAATAGTAGGATATTTTCAGATTCTGCTTCCTATAATGCCTACCTAAAATATGGGAAAATTTTACTCTTGGCCTAGGGTTTTACAGCTAATGTAGTATTTAATAAAAAATTAATTCGTTAGGTACAAAAGCTTTAAAAAGCCCTGAACTCCCATTTAGGAGTAGCCAGACTAGCCACGTTCACGTCTTCCCATTCTTGACTCTCCACACTTTTCCAATTCTGTTCCTCCCTCTATAGTCCTTCAGCTCCCTTTTATACATGCAGTCTTCTACTATTAGAATGTAAGCTTCTTGAGGGCAATGATTATCTTTATTTTTGCTTACATTTGTATTCCCAGCACTTGGCACAGTACCTGATACTTAGTAAATGCTTAATAAATATTCTATGAATCTATCATTCGGTACGCACAAATCTGCCTAGTGTATCAACTCTCCTCTTTAAAGCTCTCAACCCACCACACCAAATAAACCAAATTAATAAGATAGTTGCAACAGGGGAAGAAAAAAAAAAAAAAAAGAAGAAGAAAGAAGGCCTGTTTTCAAATGGAAGACTAAGACAATTTAGAGTCTAAGCAAGAAATTTTAGACCATATGGAAGAACAAGAAAGCAAGGACTGAGATCACCACAAGTAACTCTACTACATTTTTCACTTATGATTAAAATATATTTTCTAGACTCTAAAATATGAATATAAAAGAATTCTTAAAACTTCTTAACAACAACAGGATTCACCACAATTAATTTTTTTTCAGCCAAAGACAAGGTTTAGTAGAACATCTGTCATATTGGGCAGACAATCTAAGTAGTGGCTAGATTATAAGAATCTAAGCATCTTAATGAAGACAAGATGAACCTTATATCCAGGAAAAAGTTAATAGGATGATAGGAGAGAAAAATTTTTGCATGCTCTATTAAGATTTACTCTAAGAAATCTTATGTCCGGGGCAGCTAGGTGGCGCAGTGGAAAGAGCACCGGCCCTGGAGTCAGGAGGACTTGAGTTCAAATCCAGCCTCAGACACATAATACTCACTAGCTGTGTGACTCTGGGCAAGTCACTTAATCCCATTGCCTAGCCAAAAAAAAAAAAAAAAAAAAACACAAAGAAAAAAGAAATCTATCTCCTCTATACTTTTTTGATCTGCCTTGAAAGGAAGTATATGGTAAAACAAAATTCATAGGGTTTTTCCCTTCACCAGATTTGTTTCCTCCACAAAAAAAAATTTTCAGCTTGAACAAGAGCTTTAAGAAGAGAGTATTTTGTTTTCAAAGGCAAAGAAAGAGTAATATGCAGACTATTGTAGAGCTTACCTTCTAAGCTCTCAGTTTTCTCAGCTTCATTTACATCATCAAATCCATGCAAAGTTCCCAGGTCTTTTTCTATTCTTTCTTTCTCCAAAGCTACAGAGTCTCTGCAAATTCCCTCAAAGTCTTTCTCATGCTCATCCAGTTTTGTTTCACTGCGTTTTGAAGACTCTATGTGTGAAGAAATATCAAGAGTTCTGTCTCTATCTCTTTCACCACAATCAGGAATTTGCCTCTCTCTCTCCCTGTCCAAGTCTCTCCTTTTATCTCGCTCTCTCTCTCGTTCCCGGAGTCGGTCTCTGTTTCTTGGCCAATCTTTATCATTATCTCGGTCCCATTCTCTCTGCCTTGTTTCTCTCCTTTCCCTTTCCCGTTCTCTATCATGTTCATGTCGATCTCGTTCCTGAAGCCTTTCTCGGCTATCAAAAGACCCAGATCTTGAATGAACCTGACGATCTGACTCAGGGGAACTTCTTCTAGAACTGTGACTTCTTGAATCTTGACGATCTAAAATAAATATTATAAATACAGATATTTGTGTTATGCATTAAACTTAATAACACAAAAGGCAACATAGGCTAAAAGGGCTTCATTTTTAAAATGCCCCTTTGTTGTAAGGAGAAGTAAAGAAAAATAAATTTATAGCTGTGTGACCCTGGGCAAGTCACTTAACTCCCATTGCCTCACCCAAAAAGAAAAAACAAAACCAAAAAAGAAAAATAAATTTAGCCTAATATATGATGTTCACACATGTTCTCTACTCATGTTTAACAAGTTAACAAAATACCACCATATTTGCACATTACTTAAGAACATGCCTTTGTTCCCGCTTAAGTTTCTTACGCCTTACTTAAGTCTAAGAAACGACTCTTCTCCAAACTCTTTCCCTTCAGAAAATTCCATCCACATGAGGCAATAAGAACATTTGGTTCTCTTTACTGAAGATTCTTAGATGACCATAAGAATCTTTTCTCTAAGATAAATAAGAGAAAGGAGCACTTGAAAATTACAAAGGCTAAAGACTCACTTTGAGAAAGAAATCAGACAAGGATGAATGAGGGAGACTCAAGAAGAATAAAGAAGTCAGACAAGGTGGGGAGAGGCTTTAGCAAAAGAACAACATGGTGATGATTTAAGAAAGAAGATGAAGATTAGAGGACCATCTCTACAGGAGGAAAATAAGGAGGTGGTAGTAGCAGTGGGTTCAAGATGAAATAGGTAGAAAAGGAAGAGTAAAGTCTGAGGAAGAGAAGAGTTTGAGGAAAAGGAAGGAGGAGGGTTCAGAGAAAAAAATGGAATTTGAAGATGAAGAAGATGGGGGGGAAGGGCCAGAGAAGGAGGAGTATGTAGAAGGAAAAGTAAGTTGACAAGATAAATTAAAAGAAGGTAAAAGGTTGGCAAACTGAAAAGGAAAAAGAAGTTGGGTGTGGCTGTTAAAACTACTAAAAATCTAAACTTCCAGCCCTCATCTCTCATCAACTGCCTGTGGGACATTTTTTTTTTTAATCTGGGTGTCATGCCGGCATTTCAAACTCAAGCACATCCGAAATGGAAATCATGAATTATCTTTGCCATGAAGTATTTGCCTCTTCTAAACCCCCTAGTTTTGTCAAGAGGACTACCATCCATCCTGACTGTTCACTTTCACCCTCCCAGAGCCAGTCACTGCCAAATCTTGTCAGTTCTACCTCATAACTCTCATTCATCCCCCTCCCTTCACCTGTTGTCACAACCACCCTGTTCAGACCCTCCTCACCTCTTGGTGGGATTATTACAAAACCTGCAATTAGGGTTCTCCATGTCTCAAATCTCGGTGTCCTCAACATTGCTGCTAACTTGTATTTCTAAAGGCACAATTCTGGCTATGTCATTCCCCTACTCAAAAAGGCTGCCTATTGTCTCAAGGACTAAATACAAACTTTTCCTTTTGACGTTTAAAGCCCTTCACAATCTGGTTCGAACTTACCTAGAGGTAGTTCACTCTCCTTACACACTACACATTTCAGGCAAAGTGGCCCGCCTACGTGCTGTTGTCCATAAATGCCATTTCATTTTCTGCCTCCATGACTTTGCCTATGCAGAGCTTACTGTCCTCCCTCACCTCCACTTCTTAGAATCCCTAGTTCTTTTTAATGCCCGGCTTAAATACAATCTTTTCCGATCCCTCCAGGAATCAATTAAATATAAACTATACACAAAGCATTATCTGTATATATGTTGTTTTTCCCTAATGGAATGTAAGCTTCTTGAGAACAAGGCATTTCATGTTCGTTCCATTAAATTGACAAGATGAAAACAGAGAAAGATCTCTAGAAAGTTCATGAAAGCAATTTTCTAGGGGGAGCTACTAGCCAAGAACTCCATCGTCAATGATCTCATTTTTATCAAGTATAGAGAGCAGGCAGAATAGTGTAATATACTGAACTGGCCATGTTGTCTGTACTTCTGAAACAAAGGACGGCTATTAACAGTCACAGTACAAGTTTGTCTCCTGGGGAAACAAAGCAGGTTTAGGAAACCTTCAAAGATAAAAGGGAGAATATTAAATGTGTCTTTAAAAAAATGGAAGGAGGACTTCAATGTGAACACAAAAAAAGAAACCTTAAGAGGCTGAGAGGAATCAAGACTTGTAGTAGGAAGTTCAAGGGTAGAGTATGATATAGAAAAAGGAAGGGAAGCAGCCCAACTGAACACTCAAACCAAAGAAACAAAGATGAAGGAGCTCAACTTGGTTATTTAAAAAAAAAACTATCCTAAGAATGAGGACCACAGGTGCTGCCAGGGAAGCGACTGTTCACTCAGAGCAAGAAGGGATGAGTAGCAAATGCTACCAACTCCCTGATGAAGGGGTCCCCTCTGTCTCCTCAGGCCTCTTTTCCTTATTTTGAACTGAAGCCACTCTCACATTTTCTTAAAGGAACATGTAGTTCTCCATGATCACCTTGAAGGTGGGGAGGCATTGCTAAAGGGATACTGAGGCAGCTTCCTTGTCACCCTGATAACTCTGAAGAGAAGTCTGCTCTCTTCATTAGGCATGTATCTAAAAAGTAACCTAGGAACCCTCAAGACTCGTCCAACTTGGTGACTACTACTGACTTCTGATGATTAATTTGGGTACAAATGATATTTCCAGAAAAAAAATGTAGAAAGCAGTGCTAAAGATTATGAAATTTTGAGCAAGAAACTAAAGGCTTTATTGGCACAGATGGTGAGGTTGTTTTTTTTTAATAAATCATTCTTGCTGATCAAAAGACAACGGCTTCAAGAAAGAAAGGCTGGTTAAGATGTGCCCCTTTGGGGGGGGGGGGAGCAGTACAGGATGGAAGGCGTCCCAGCAAGCCAGTGGCAAGTCCCACCTCAGCAAACCAGGGGGACTATATCTCTGGATCACAGAGTAAAACAAGTAATAGCTTCCTGGTAGGAGAATAGGAAGGTACATTTAACAAGGAAGCTGGTGAAGAACAAATTTGCAAATCAAATCAAAAGGGTTTCAAAATAAAAAGGAAGGAGGCAGGAAAAACTTTTTTCATAACTGCTAGATACAGCTACAACAGAGGAAAAAATTAGTCACCAAGCACTTAGTAAGTGCTTAGAAGTCAACTAATGTAGACAAACAGACCAGTTTAACTGGATCATAAAGTGAACTGAGGACAGTAAAGTGTAAGAAAACTGAACGAGTAGGAAGTAACCAGGTTATGAAGGGCTTCAAATGCTAAACAGAGAATTTTAGTAAGCAGGAGCCACTGAAATTTATTGAGTTGGGGGGGGGGGGGGATGATATAATCACATCTGAGCTTTAAGAAAATCGCTTTGGGACTTCCAGGAGCCAAGATGGTGGGGTAAGAAGTAAGTCACTCTCACTCTCCCTTATTAACCTCTGAAAGTGCAGAAAATATCACCCCAGGAAAAACCCTGGAACAGCAAAGCCAGCAGAAAGAGGGGATACAGTAGTCTTGTAGCCCAGGAAGCTTGGGTGATTAATGGGAAAGCTCCCTTGTGCTCTGGGGGAAGGGGAGCAGAACAGGATGAAAAATCAATCAGCAAGCCAGTGGCAAGTTCCACCTCAGCAAACCAGGGGGAAATCCTGAGCCCCAGGGTGGTGGAGCAGGCAAGCATCAACACCAGGACACCCCACCCCCCTCCCCACCCACAGGAGTGCCTCAGCATAGGCAGGGGAACCAGTAAACACCAACTGGGAAAATCACTACGTGCACCAGTGTTCTCCAACAGCCAAATCTCCTGGTGCTTCACCACAACTCCAGATTGGCAGACATCCTCCAGGGGCCAGACTCCCCATCCCAACCCTGAGAGCTCCAGTGCTACTGACCCCAGCTCAGCACCAGGTAAGCTGCCAGACCTGTACAGCCTCCAGCTAACAGCACCTGAGGCCCTGGCATGCAAAGCCAGTGACCAGGTCCTCGGCTCCCAGCACAAGAAGCTTGGATCAGTGCCCCCTGCGCCCCCCGGGGGAGAGCTCAATTTTAAAAGCCAGGAAATAGGCAAACATCATGAGCAGAAAGCAGAAACAGACAATGACCACAGATTCTTATTATGGGGACAGTGAAGATCAAGGTACAAATTCAGAAGAGAACTCATATCCAAAACCTCAAAGGGAAATATGAACTGGCCTCAAGCCCAAAAAGTCTTCTTGGAAGAGATCAAGAAGGATTTTTAAAAGTCAAATAAGAGAAGTAGAAGAAAAATTGGGAAAGGAAATGAGAGGTATGCAAGAGAGAGTCAATAGCTTGGAAAAGGAAAGACAAAAATTGACTACAGAAAACAAGTCCTTAAAAAATACAGTTGGTCAAATGGAAAAAGTACACTGAAGAAATCAACTCCTTAAAAAGTAGAATTGGACACATGGAAAAGGAGGCACAAAAATTCACTGAAGAGAAGAATTTCAAAAGTAAAATGGGCCAAATGGAAAAGGAGGTACAAAATCTAATAAAAGGAAACAATTCATTAAAAATTAGCATCGGGCAAATGGAAGATAATGACTCTATGAGATATTAAGAATCAGCCAAACAGAAACAAAAGAATAATAAAATACCTTATTTTGGTAAAACAACTGACCTGGAAAAGAGGTCCAGGTGAGACAATTTTAAAATTACTGATTTACCTGAAAACCATGATGAAAAAAAGGGCCTGGACAACATCCTTCAGGAAATCATCCAAAAACAAAAACAAAACAAAAAAAAATGCCCTGAGGTCCTAGAACCAGAAGGCAAAATAGTTATAGAAAGAATCCATCACATCACCTCCTGAAAGAGATCCCAAATTGAAACCACAAAGAAATATTGTAGCGAAATTCCAAAATTACCAGGTCAAAGAGAAAATACTGCAAGCAGTCAAAAAGAAACTATTTAAATATCATGGAACCACAGTCAGGATTACACAGGACCTTGCAGCTTCTACATCAAAAGATGGGAGGGCATGGAATATGATATTCCATAAGGCAAAGGAGCTTGGATTACAACCAAGAATCAACTACCCAGCAAAACTGAGCATAATCTTTCAAGGGAGGAGATGGACATTCAATGACTTCCAAACCTTCCTGATGAAAAGACCAGAACTCAACAGAAATACAAATACAAGACTCAAGAGAGGCATAAAAATGTAAACAGGAAAGAAAAAAACACGTTATTGTAAACAAACTGTTTACATCCCTAGAAGGGAAGATGACACCTGTAATTCTTGAGAACATCATTATTACAGAACACATACACAGAGGTTGTGGGTATAAGGTGACTGATGTGATGATAAAAAAAATCTAAGTGGTAAAAAAGGATTGTTCTGGGAGAAGAGTAAAGAAAGAGGCAGACAAGGGTAAATTACATCACATCAAAAAGCACAAAAACCTATTACAGTATAGAGAAAGAAGGGAGGGAGATGAGCTTTGTTTGAACCCTGCTCTCATCAGATTTGGCCCAAAGAAGGAATAACCTAATCAGGGATAGAAATCTAACTTACTTTATAGGAAGTAGGAGAGAAAAGGGGAAAGAAAAGGGAAGCAGTGGATAGAAGAGAAGGAAGTAGTAGTAAGGGTAAAGGGGAAGAAAAGGGAGGAGGCTGACAGGAAAGAGGACAGACTGAGGGAGGCAGTGGTCAAAAGCAAAACTCTACTGAGGAGGAAAATGGAGAAAAAGAGAAAAGCATAAGGGGGGGGCAATAGGATGGAGAGAAAGACAGATAGTAACCACAACTGTGAACGTGATGGGATGAACTCTCCCATAAAACGGAAGTGGATAACAGAGTGGATTAAGAACCATAATTCTGCAATGTTGTTTAAAAACCTGGAAAGACTTATACAAACTGATGCTGAGTGAAATGAGCGAACCAGGAGAACACTGTACACAGTTAACAGCCACATTATGTGATGACTGACTTTGACAGACTTAGCTCTTCTCTCCAATGCAAGGATCTTAGACAACTCCAAAAGACCCACGATGGAAAATGCTATCCACATCCAGAGAAAGGACTCTGGAGCCTGAATGCAGATGGAAGCATACTATTTGCTCTCCTTTTCTTTTGTTGTTTTGTTTCTTCTTTCTCACGGTTCCTCCCATTAATTCTAATTATTCTTTACATCACGACTAAAGTGAAAATATGTTTAATATGAACGTATAAGTACAGCCAATATCAGATTGCATGCTGTCCTGGGGAGGGGGGAGGAGAGAGAGAAGAAAATTTAAAACTCAAAATCTTATGGAAGTGAATGTTGAAAACTAAGAATAAATAAATTATTAAAAAAAAAGAAAAGAAAATCACTTTGGCAGCTAGCTGATAGATAGGAGTGGGAACGGCCTTGAGACAGAGAGACTACAAGGCTAGAGCAATGGTGCAAGCAAGAGGTGCTAGAGGGCCTATATGGGGACAGTAGCAGTATAAGTAATGAGGATATACAAGAAACTGTGAAGGTAAAAACAAAATTTGACAACAGCTTGGCAACGTAGGTTGATTGTGAGGATTTGAGGAGAAATACCTAGATATTCACAGGAATCCAAGCAAGCTGTCAATAATGACATTCTGGATCTGATTCTAATTTCCATTACCCAATCATTTTTCCTCCGCTATGATAAGCCGATCACCTGAAATCTTATCACCATGCAGACCAACTCAGCTACTGATATCCAGGAGCTTCTCCCTCACTTGCCTCTCCCCTCTCACAGGAGAAAGAGCAAGTAAAACTTGTAACTCCTCCCCCAAAGCCTTCCTTTATAGGGGGCTCAGAATTTTCCAGGTAATTATCTTTCCATTAGCACCTCTAGTTGGTCGTGACTCCGAGGAATATTATGCCTCTGCGCTGTGTACCCCCTGGTGACTTCTCCCTTTTCCAGCTTCCTTCTGTGAAATGTCTTTCCTTGAAGGCAGGGGCTAGCTTTCTTTTTCTTATTTGTATCTCCAGCTCTTAGCACAGTGTCTAGCATATAGTAGATGCTTGATAAATGTTTAATGAATTAAACCAAATTGATTCTCATTAAGAATAAAATGGTTGCTAGTAAAAAAAAAAAAAAATAAGGACCTTAGGGGGAAGTAACCATCTTACAATTCATGAGAGTGGTAGAGAGAAAGGCCAACCATAGTCTGATATAAATCCTAGATTTCAGGAGATCAGAAATCAAAGGAACAGGATAGAGTCCTGCAGGCTAAGATTAAGTAAGGGAAGTTAGTCAGGAGCGGTGGGAAACTTTCAAGAACAAAATTCTGAAGACATAAAGAGAAATGTGGGGGAAAAAAGAGAAAGCTATCCAAAAAGATTGATGTGGATACACAAGGAGAGCAACCAATACGGATTCTGTGTACAGAAGATGTAAAAGCATGTAACAGAATGAATACAAAAGTTTTGCATGATTTTATAAATATAGTATCAGGAGTGGTAAAGCTGAAAATGAGCTTATACTCATAAAGAACAGTAAGGAAAACAGCAATGGTAATAAAATTTACATTGAGGAAAAGAGGAGTTAAAAATAAGGATAGGGCTTCAGCTAAGGGTGGACAGGACAATAATAATGAATGAATACAAGATAAAGATGCTCAAGTTTTATTTGTGTCTTCTCTGCTAAGGATAGATTTTTACAACAGAAAAGAAAAAATAGCAAATAAGTGGATACTCAAGATAAATACAAGTTATTAAGAATTTAACTAGATGTCCTTAACAAGTACAAGTCGCCAAGTCAAGATGAATTATATCTTTCATCCTTAGGTAGCAAAAGAACTATCAGTGTAAAAACTAGTCAAGCATTTTTGGTGATTTTATTTTTAAAGATCATGATATGTGGAAAAGGTACCACGTGGATTTGAGAAAAGGCAAATGTCTTAATTTTCACAAATAACAAGAAAAAGAAATCTGTAAACGCTAAGTCAATAAGTCTGTCTCTCATTTCTGGTAAATTCTAAAATGTACTAATAAAATGGTTGGTCACCAAACATCGATGAAAAATAAAAAAAAACAAAACTATGATCCCAGGGAGCCAGTATGGCTTCATCATCAATAGACTATGCCAGACTAAGTTCAGTTCCTCTTGCAACAGGGTTACTACATTAATAGGTAAGGGAAACACTTCTGCTGTAGTTTACTTAGATTTCAACAGAGCACTTAACAACTTCATGCCAGTCTTGTGGAAAAGATGGAAAGGTAAAGGCTAGACGATACTTCCGTTAAGATTTTGAGTTTTAAATTTTCTTCTCCCTCTCCTCCCCCTCCTCCCCCCTCCCCAGGACAGCATGCAATCTGATATTGGCTGTACTTATACATTCATATTAAACGTATTTTCACTTTAGTCGTGATGTAAAGAATAATTAGAATTAATGGGAGGAACCATGAGAAAGAAGAAACAAAACAAAACAACAAAAGAAAAGGAGAGCAAATAGTGTGCTTCCATCTGCATTCAGGCTCCAGATTTCTTTCTCTGGATGCGGATAGCATTTTCCATCGTGGGTCTTTTGGAGTTGTCTAAGATCCTTGCATTACTGAGAAGAACTAAGTCTGTCAAAGTCAGTCATCACATAATGCCCTTTCAAGTTAAAAATACTACAGTTAGGTGTATTTAACATTGGTTTAATAGTCAGACTAAAAAAATACTAATTTATTATTTGATGACAACTTGGAAAGAGGTCTCTAGCAGAATGTCCCAGGGATCTGTGCTTGGTTCTGTGCTGTTTAATATCTTTATCAATGACTCAAAGTCAAAGAGGCCATGGTTATCAAATTTACAGAAGACACAAAACTGGGAAGGATAGCTAAGATACTAGTCAGTCATAATCAGGATTTTAAAAGATCCTAACATGCTAGAACTCTGGGCCAAATTTAATAGTGATAAATGTGAAGTCTTATATTTAGATCTCTCCCCAAAACAATTTCAAAAACACTTTTGGGGACACATGGCTAGATAAAAGGTAATGGGGAAAAGATCCAAGGCTGATCAACTAGCGAACTTTATGCACAATATGAATCAACTATGATATGGCAGCCAAGAAAGGTAATATAAGAGTAAGCTACATTAAGAGGAGTAGGATCTAAGACTAGGGAGGCGACATTCCAACTATACTCTGACCACATCAGGAGTAGTATGTTCAGTGGGAGGGGGAGCAAAGCAGATGGAAGAAAATGAAGTTGTAGTAATTACTATGAGACCTGATATGGTCTCCTTTGCTCCTATAACCAGCTCCTGCAGAAGGACGTACACATTCCCTCACCACTTCTACAACACCTTGCTCCATATAATTCTAAGCTCCAATGTCAGGTTCTCAACAACTTAACCAACTCTACCAAGTTTTATCAATTAAGTACTACTGTTACACTACTTCAAGTTAAAAATGACTGTCATCATTGGAAATACTATTAATATGACACTGAAATTCAGTATTGAAAAAGTAGGATGGAGGTCAGGAATTATTAGAAGGTACAACCTTTAAAACTTATTTCCAAAATTAAGAGATTATTTTAAAGCATTACATAAAACTACCCAGCTTATTATTCTAGTAAGGTTGTATTTTTTTAAAAGTTATACGAACAGAGAAGACATTGTTTCCATAATTGGAAAAGCTATTAAATTGTGCAGAACTTTGTTTAGTTATCTGACAGGGGTTTTAGTTACCTGACAGCAGGAATGTGACTACCTATAAATGCTGCAATATAAGCTAAAATAGTAAATGCCAAAAAATTTTATATGTATCATTTTCAAAAAGACTTTAATTTATGCTAGCTTCTTTTTGTATGCAAAATGTTTTGCTTTCAGATCCATTGCCTAACATAAGAAGTTCATAGTAGCTCCTTTACCTATTAACTAGAAAGTCATTAAACCGTTCTAAGAGGCTTTCAAGACTTGCTCAATGCTAATGGTCTATAATATGCAATTTCATTATCATCCACAGCTAATAAAAAGACACACAAGTGGTAGACTAAGATTCCTTTTTTTTTTTAAACCAATGTAACCAAAATCTATGGACTCCACTTAATTACCTGAAGAAGTACTGCGACTGGGCTCCCCACGCTTCAACTGATCAATTCTGGATTTTCTCTCTCCTGGAATTTCTAAGCTTTTTGTCTTTTCTCTGTCTCTGGAGCTACTGTGCAGGACTCTCTTTCTACCAGTCAGGTCATCTCCACTGCGATGAGCAGAATCATTGGAAGGTGATCGCAGGCGACTAGAAGTGTGACTACGGTTACTACGATTGCTTCCCAAGCTGCTACTGCGTTTTTGATCAATTGGCTTGCGATGAGGTGCATCTTCTATGGTAACATGAGGTGTTTCTATTTTCTCCACTCTAGTTCTGTGACACTTTCTATGAGATTCTTCAGTTGAACGCTCAGGTACAATCACATCTGCACGGTCAGGGACATCTTCATCAGACCAGTCACTAAATGTGGTATCTTCTCTTTTCTGGGAAACCTCTCCAGTTGTTCCATTTTTCTCATTTGATATCTCAACCAACTCCTCTTTTGTGGTCGCAGGTGGTGTCCTTGGGCCTTTTTTCTTCTTACTATGCTGAATTAACTCATCATCAGAAATATCAGAATCCCCTTTCGATCTTTTACGTTTCTTTTCAACATTTTTCTTCTTCTGTCCTTTCTTAGGTGAAAATACTTGACCCTCCTCTGTTGCTGACTCAGTGCTGTATCTTTCCACTCCAACATCTTCCTCTTTCTTTCTCTTAGTGGTCCTTTTGGGTATTTTGGACTTCTTCTTGTTTTCTTCATGTGCTCGATCAGACCCATCTCGCTCCTCAGGCTGGTGGTGTCCAACACTTTCTTGTGCACGTGTCCTTGAGCTTTCTGCTACTTCTGGCTGCTCCCCTCTTTGCTTGTCTCCAGAAGAGACTCTCTCTTTGAGCTCCTGCTCTTCATAGCGTCTAGAGCTCTCTTTTCTTTCTGGCTTTCGGTCTTCATCTTTCCATCGGTTCTGCCTATCTTCTGCCACGTGCGAAGGGCTAAGTGAACGAGATTCCTGAGGTCGTACAACCTGGCTCAACAGTCTATGTTTGTCATCTATTCAAATTTGAAAGAGAAAAGGCAAGAATGAAGCATTACATGTAACAAATGGCAACAAATTCTATCTCCTGCCAAATATTCAAGGTTTAGAGAGAAAATGTTTAACATAAACAGTATATTTCAGAAAATATAGACATACAGCTTGGCCACCAATGTTAAAGCAGGTTTTTAATCATAAAAGCTATTATTCTAAAGCAAGTGTTTACCTAAATGAAGCTATTTAGTAACTGAGATGAGGAAAATGATCTCATATTAAGTCAACAGCTCTTACTGTCAATAAGTTTATAGTTAACAAGTGAGCAAAAATACTGTAGTAAAGTTAATTACGTCATGCTTACTTTTATCATCTCCACTATTGTAGGTGTCACTATCAGGAGAATGTTCACGTCGGCGTTTGGGTGACAGTCGAGGACTAGGACTGTTTTCAGTTCTATGGCGCTTCCTAAATTGGGAGAGTAACTTTAATTTAGCAAAACCAGATGAAAGGAAAAAAGTTTCTGCACTTCAATAGTTGTTAGAACTAAGAGTAGTACAGTCTTATTACAAAACATCTGTCCCAGACATAAAATCCCAAAAATTAATCCACAATTTTAATGAAATATTAGCTCCCTAGCAAATTAATTACCAAGATCATTTTTCTTTACTCAGTCATTTAAACAAATAATGCTATGGTAATTTTATATCCTGAAGTTTAACTGAAGCAAATTAATTATCAAAACAGAGTGTAGAAGGAGCCTTAGCAAACATCTGCTTTCTTTGCCAAATAAAGAGAAACGGGTTCCAAAAGCAATACGAGGTTAGAATATAAGCTCGTTTATAAAATCTTCTAAAGACAGATGACAGACTATCATAAGCAGGATCTACTCATAAAGTAAAGAAAATTAAGTGCAGGAGGTAACATCAGTGAAAGAGATCTATCACAGAATACAGGTTGAAGAAAGATTCCTTGCAGATGGTAAGGTCCTCCTTAAGTTCCTGTTTACTACTGACACAGTGCTGATTACATCAGACCAAGACAGTACAGAGTAACTTTCTGGAGGTCAGCTATAATCACTCAAAGGAGTTTGGCCCATCCATCCACATAAGAAAGACTAGGTAGATGAAAAATGCTTTTGCTAAGGTATCAATATGCATTTAGAGGGCCACCCTATAGAGCTTGTCCAACTGTATGCATCTGGGATCTGGAATAGAATCAGGGACAGACAATTAATATAAGCGGATAATAAGTTGGGCCCAGAGTTGAAAAGACGGATGAGAGAAGATTGAACTGCTTTCAAAAGACTGTAAAGCTCCTTTACTTATGCCAAGCATCACATGAAAATAAAGGTCCACCTTTTTATACTAACATTCTGCCAGTGTTGGTGTACTACAATAATATATGGAATACAAGTATCTCTGAAGAATTTTTTAAAATGCATATCCCAAAGAGGGTAATGGAGACACAAATGGTGGGTTGCCACCACCCAAGCTGCAACATATAATCACTTAAGATGTAAAAGATGTTATCAAGGAACTCTCAGATATGAAGAAAAGCTGCTCACATGGGAGGAATGAGGGATAACAGGTAGATACAGCCAGTGTTCCGCTGATAACATCAACGTCAAAAGAAAGGAAGGAAAGTCTCCATCATGTTGGATGGACCTTATTGGTGAACTTAGGGAAAACACTGACAAGAATAGCATAGGATAAGCAGACATGGATGCATTGCTATCTGTACCACATATGGGAGAGATCTACCAAATCAATAAGAGAAAGTCTTTATTATACTCAGTATTTGAGTATTAATTCAAAGGAAGGGGGGAGGGGAGAAGAAGCCTATCTAATTACAAATTTAGAATTTCACATTTTCATTGTGTTTCTTGTAGGTATACAGCAACAAAAGCATTTTTTTCTAGGTTGAATTTTAGTCAGTTGTGATTAAGATCTGATGGGAACCTAAATTACTCTAGTATTTCTATTTCCATTTAGATCTTTTATTTTCTGCCCCTATTTTATTTATCTAGTATAAAGGCTACGTAACCTATGGTGAAGATATTTACAAATAGGTTAAATATTCAGATACCAAAAGGGGGGGAAGGTGTATGCTAAAAGATTAGATCTGTAATAAATAGCCTCCAAACTTCTGAAAGAACTCTCTACTAATGCCTCAAATATGCTATGGTAAGTCCGATTAGCAGTGCAGCATACCGGAAAAGAGCACTGGATTTGAAGTGGGAGGAGCAACTTTAAATCCTAGCTTACCTGTGTGACACTGGGCAAGTCACTTCTCTCAGCCTCAATTCCCACATGGGTAAAATGAAGGAATTAGGACTAAATGGTGTCTAAGGCCCCTTTCAGCTCCAAATTTATGATCATAGGAACAATTTTGTTGAAATTACCACCTTCATATTAACCCTTACTAGAAACATATTACAGCCCAACAGAATGATGTTTGAGATTCCCCTTCAAACACAACAGTTCAGATACTCAAAAAGGCCTTTTTAAATCAAATCAAATTAAATCAAAGAGCTGAATTATCTCCTCTTGTCCCAGTGAATATGCAAGAAAAATTGTATCTTTCCTCTGAAAGATTCAAAGTACATTAGACATAGAATTTTTAATAAAATAAAAAATCAGAGAAAGCCAGGAAGGGGCAAATGTGGAATAGAAAATTAGAAGACAGTATAAAGAAGAAATAGTAGCAACTTAAACTGAAGGTAGGTAATGCTCACATTTGAATAAAAATTCTAAAAATGCTACTGATACATTTTCAAGGTTCTGTAAGGAACAATATGATGGGTATGATTAAAAGTTAAACAGCTTTTTAACTCTTGACTCTAATGCACTAATAAAGTTGATTCATAATCACTCTTACTTTGATTTTCTCTCATCATGAACATCTCTTGGATTCCTGTCTTCTCGAACATCTTCTCTTTTTTCCCTTCGATCTTCTCTGCCTTTGTCTTCCCAATCCCTTTGACGATCACGTTCTTTATCCCTTTCTCTCCCTCGTTCTCGTTCTCGCTCTCTTTCCCTTTCACGTTCCCTCTCTCTTTCTCGTTCTTCCCTCTCCCGTTCCCTTTCTTTTTCCCTCTCTCGTTCTCTCTCTCGTTCCCTCTCTCGTTCGTGTTCTCGATCTCTATCTCGATCACGTTCTCTCTCTTTTTCCCTTTCCCTTTCCCTCTCCCTCTCCCTGGCACGATCTCGTTCTAATTCTCTCTCTTTTTCTCTCTCCCTGTCGCGTTCCCGTTCCCTCTCTCTCTCCCTCTCCCTTTCTCGTTCTCTCTCTCTTTCTCTAGCCCTCTCATCTCTTCTGTCCTCAGTCCTGTCTATTCTTCGTTCCTCTCTCCTTTCATCACGCTCAAGTTCATCACTCCTTCCTTGATGGCGTACTGGTGAGTTTGGTCTTGGATCTACAACAAAAATAAAGTTTTACTAATGAATAATTTGATTTACATGTTTTTTGAATCAGAATACATCATTAAAATGCTCAAATTTTATCCTAGTAGATAACAGGAACATAAACTTAGAGCTAAAAAAGACCTTGGAAGCCAGCTAGTTCAACCCCATCATTTTACAGAAGAGAAATAAAAGGCTAGAGAGGTTATGTGGTTTGCCCAGAGTCACAAAGATATTGATCCACATCAAAGGCAGAATTTCCTACCAAGTTCTGACTCTAGGACAGTGCTCTCTTCATTGTACTACATCAGTGGGAAAAATACCGATTATGTTTACTAATAGCCATGTATAATTGTCACAGGTATATGTATATATACAGGTAGATAGACATAGATATAGTTATGTGTGTATTTTGCCTTTTGGTGAGGCAATCAGGGTTAAGTGACTTGCCCAGGGTCACACAGCTAGTAAGTGTCATTTGTCTGAGGCTGGATTTGAACTCAGGTTCTCCTGACTCCAAGGCCAGAGCTGATCCACTATGCCACCTAAAAATTCCTCCATATTCTCCAATCCACAACTCTCACTGCATTCATATCTTTACGTGCAAAGATGGGCTCCATCACACTGGTCCAGTTTCACTTTCCACCCATTCTACTCTTCAGGTATCATCTCTACGTTCTCAAGACTCAAGGAAATCACTCACAAAAATGGAAAAGAGCAGCAGGGTAGACAAATACAGAATGTAAATGGGAATAGGAAAGGGCTAGGAGGTGGGCTAAGGGAAGGTTAACAATTACACTCATAATATTCATACTCATACCTTTTGGCTACAACAGGCAAAAAGATACAAGGGGGTTTTGAGGGAATAAATACATTAAAACAAAGTATGAACTCATTTCAAAAGGCTGGAGAGCTTTATGGATTTTTATGTGCCAAAAGCTTAGTAACCTCGAAATGATATTCAAAAGTAAAAAAGCAAAAATTGTTTTGCTTTTGCTTTCAATGAAAATTGAAAAGTATCATGTGATACTTAGCAATTAGTGTCTAGTAATTAAAATGTTTAATCTATTAAATGACTGATTACTCAGGTGGATTTTTACCTAGGATGTTAGTTTATTAACAACTGCTAAATTATGCATTTTTTCAAGTAAAATAAATACTACTGTATTATGAGCACATAACTACTTTGTGCATTCTATATCTGTGTGTGAGAGAAAGAAAAGCTACATGAAATGTTAAAGTTGTCCTACTGCTGAATTGAGTGACCATGTTCAGAACTATGACTGAAAAGTTGAGGGATAGGTTGCTGGATAAAGCATAACATTTGAACATGTTCAATATAGAACTCTAAAACTGTTATGATTTTCTTACATTCATACCTGAGGACTGACAGTTCGTTAAAAATAAAAGGTCATTATTACATAGCTCAGTCAGTAGACTGGAAAAAAAAGAGGGGATATGCATCAACCCACTAGGTAAGTCAATTGGTCTCAGAATCAGAAGATAAGGTTTTAAGTCTCTACTCAGACACCTAAAAGCCACGTGACACTGGACAAGTCAATTAAGCTCCCTGAGACTCAGTTTCCTAATCAAAAAAATGGGGATGATAATAAACTGACTCACAAGACTGTCCTGAGGGAATTGTTTTGTAAAACTTAAAGTGCTAAAGAAACATTAATATTAATAATATTATATATACACACAGACACACACACAGAAGTATAATGTTGATAAAAGCAAAGTTTCTAAATAAGGAGTTCCAAGCAATGAGGCTGTGACCCTCATGAAATCTAATTTTTCCTGAAACCGATCTTACCTACCTCTGCCCACAAAAATGAAGGAAGTACATTTATACAGGCAGAAGATATAAAATATTATGGAACTTAAATGGTTAAAAAAAACAGCTTTAAGGCCATTTAATTCAAACTCTTTATATTAACAACAAGGAAAATATCATTACTTTACAGGAAAATTCAACTACTTTCACAGAATCTTATAGTTATAAACAAAAAGACTAGAATCCACTTCTGGCTCCAGTGGGAACAGAGGCAGTATAGGGAATTATTGGCATGAACTGAATGGATATGGAATTGTGAAAGAGACTAGAGATTGAATTTGAGGTAAAGGAATTTGGGAAGACTCAAAGAAAACATGTATTAAGCATTTGCTATGTGCAAAACACTATGTAAAGTGCTGAGGACATGTGGAGAAAAATAAGACAAGGCCTGTTCACAAGGAGCTCACACTCTATGGGGAAAAATATCACTTTCTGAAAGAAGAGGAACAAAAGGATCCAAGCTAAAGGAGGAAAAGGATTCAGGGTCAATAAGTATTTTTGAAGTGTCTACTATATTTTAGGCACTATGCTAGGGTCTGGGGATACAGGTATAAAAGAAGGCAACAGACTCTGCTGGCAAGGAAGGAGACATAAAGAGACATGAAAAACATGTGAGGCATCAATATAAAATAGTTAAATACAAGGTAGTTTAGGAGGAAGGACACTAGCAGATGAAAGCTCAGTAAATTTTCATCTTCATATAGAAGATGGTATATGAACTATATCTTAAAGGAAACAGGGGACTCTCTGAGGCAGGGATTAAGGAGAGAGTGCATTCCAAAACTGGAGAATGGCCAATGCAAAGGGCATAGAGACAGGAGACGAGTATTATGTGTGAAGAACGGAGAAAAGGCCAATGTAGCTAGACTGCAGAATATGAGAAGGATTAATGTACAATGAGGCTGAAAAGATAAGTTGCAGCCAAGTTATATAGAGCCCTAAAATCTAAGCAGAGGAGTTTATATTTAATTTTAAGCCACTGGAGTTGATGAGGAGTCACATGGTCAGAAAACTACTTTGGCAACCTAACTGGAGTGGTGAGAGACTAGTGGTAAGAAGCCTTAATAGGAGGCTATTTTAATTGTTTAAAAGAAAGGTGATAAAGGTCTCAACTAAGGTGGTAGAGCTGTGGGAATGAAGGGGAAAGAGTTGGATACAAGAAATACTGTGAAGGTAGAAATGACAGAATCTGGCAAGTGACTGAATATAAGGAATGAGGGAGAATAAAGAGTCCAGGGTATCAAGATTACAAACCTGAGTGACAGGAAGGATGGTGGTGCCTGCAAAAGAAACAGGGAAGTTTGGTAGAAACTTAGTGGAAAGGAGGTTTTAGGGAAGGGAGAGAGGAAGATAATGAGCTTAGTTTCAGATATGCTGAATTTAAACTGTGTCTGGGGCATCCAGTTTGAAATGCCCAATAAGCAACCAGCGCTTCAGGATTGAAGGTAAAGGACCTGAGGGACTGAAAAACTGCAGAAACAAAACAAAACAAAAAAAATTGCAAAGGGACATAATGGGAAGGAAGATGAACAGAAGGAGAAGCAGGAGAACTCAATCAAGAAAAGGAGATGAAATGGGAAAAGAAGGACTCAAGAAGATCATAACAGCTGATAAGACAAGGTAATTTATACAAGATAAGAAAGATGATTTATAAATGGTTAGCAAGACTGAACTAATGTATCAATAGGGTAGAGTAGGATAGAGAGGAAGTGTCCCAAATCCTGGATTGAAGACCTATAACCAGTTAGCCCCAGGTGTTATCCAGGGAACCAACTAATACAAATGGAAAAAAAAACGCAGATCATTTCCAACAAGAATGGGAAGCAAGAAGAATTTTGCAGGGATCTTCAAAGAATGTGTGGTATTTTATTTGTCACAGAGAAGAGACTATTCATGCTCAAAGTTTTGGCTAGTCTCCTTCCCAGAGAAAATAAGCTCCAGGAACATCTATCTACTCTCCAAGTTATAATGGAGAATGAAATATTCCTTAAAAAGGAGAGTAGGGAGGGAGGGAGGAAAGGCTCCAATGTGAAAACAAAATGAAAAAACAAAAATCAAAGAGAAAGAGTGTAAATGTTCAATGTTCAATATGACAATATTAAGAGGTTGGAGGACAGAAAAAAAAATGTGAAATAGAAGGAAAAAACCTCTCAACACCTGGGAGTTAAGCAAATAAGGCTCTTCCCAAAGTGGAAGAAGCCAGACATTCTGAAAAGTAACCAGCTGCCCAAAGGGGAGGGGGAAGGGTTAACACAAGACCAGATGGATTTACAAGTGAATTCTATCAAACATTCAAAGAACAATTCCAATATTACACAAACTGTTTGCAAAAATAGGAAAAGATGGGATCCTACCAAATTCCTTCAATGATACAAATATGGTCTTGATACCTAAAACCAGAAAGAGACAAAGCAGAAAGAGAAAAGCAGAGAAAAACAATAACTCCAGTAAAGTAATAGGATACAAAATAATCCCACATAAGTCATTTGTATTTCTGCACATTATCAATATAACCCTGCAACAGAAAGGGACAGAAAAAAATTCCATTCAAAATAATTACAAAATATATAAAATATCTATTTCAGAGACATCTATCAAGACAAAAGAAAGGAATTATATAACTAACTGCAAAACACTCTTTACAGAAACAGAGCTACACCTAAAAAACTAGTGAGATATTAACTGCTCATGGTTGGTCCATTTCAATAATAATAAAAAATCTCAATACTACCTACATTAATTTACTTACTTGGTGCCATATCAATCATTTATACAGCTAAAATAATTTTCATCCCAAAGAACAAAAGATCAAAACTCTCAAGTGAGAAGGAAGGGCACTCAAAGTACTAGATCTCAAACTAAACTACAAAAATGTAATCATAAAACTATTTGGTACTGTTTTAAAAAAAAATAGAAAAGTTGACCAGTGGGTCAGATTAGGTACACAACAAACACAGTACCACAGTTTTCAATAAATTTAAATACCCCAGCTGCTGGAGTAAAGATTCAAAAACTACAAGGGAAACTGGAAAGCAGTCTGGTAGAAATCAGATTAGGAACAATAGCTCCTACTTATTCACTCAAATAACATCAAAATGGATATACATGACCTAGGTAAAAAGGTCACATAATATATTAGAGGACCAAGGAAGGTAATGTCTTTGACAACTATGAATGGGAAAGAATTCTTGTGCAGAAGACAATATAAACAATTTCAATTACACAAAATTGTAAAGCTTTTGCACAAACAAAATCAACACAGTTAAATTTAAAAGAAAAATAGTTAAATGGGAAAAAATCTTTTTAGTTTCTCCAGTAAAGGTCTGATATAAAGAATTTAAATATATAAAACCAAAAGCCATTCTCCAATAGGTAAATGGTTATAAAAAGGCAGTTCTCAAAAGAAGAAAAGCAAGCTATCAATAGCGATATTAAAAATGTTCCAGATCACTTACAATAAGAGAAATGAAAATTAAAATAATTTTAAGGATCCACCTGAAATCCATCAGACTGATAAAGATCAGGGGTCAGCAAATCCAGCTTGCAGCCTATTTTAGTAAGGGTAGCAAACTAAGAGTAGTTTTTTAAATTTTAAAATACAAAAAAATTATTTTTAAATATAAAAACTATTCTTAGTTCAAGGGCCTATTTGGCCCACAGGCAGTAATTTACGGAACCCTAAGAAAGATGACACAAAAAGATGACAGTTGTTAAAGAGAATATGTGAAGACAGGACATTATTGGTGGACCTGTGAACTGCTCCAGCAGTACAAAAATATCCATAACGGTACTTTTTGTTGTAGCAAAGAACTAGAAACCCAAGGGGTGTCCCTCAATTGAGGAATGGCTGAACAAATTACAATACATGAATGCAATGTTTTTCTTTTTGCACCACAATAATGATTTAGAGAAACCTGGGAAGATTCATAGGAACAGAAGCAGAATAATACATACAGAACCAGAAGAACAATTTATACAGTGCCTACAACATTGTAAAGAAAAACAACTTCCCTTAACAAAAAAAAAAAGAGAGACAGAGAGAGAGAAACAACTTTGAGATAAATACTTAAAAATTCTGTTCAATGCAAAGACCAATCACAACTCTAGAGGACCAATGATATCATGCTTCTCACCTTCTGACAAAGAGGTAGTAGACTAGGTGCAAATTGAGCCATAAATTTTTGGACATGGCCAATGTATATATTTGTATTGCTTGGCTGTGCTTACTTGTAACAAGAGGAGGAGTTTGTTGAGTTGGCTTTTGGGGGGGGGGGGGCAGGGAAGCCCTAAGCAGCAAACAGAAACTAGTGATGGTGACTGTCAAAAAAGAAATAAGAATGTCAATGAAATATTTTTTATTACATACTTTTTTAAAAGTACATGCTATTCATATTTTTGTGTTCTTTCTATATGGAAAGGTTAATGCTAATTGTTAACAAGTTCAAAAAGACAAAAAAAATTTTTTTTAATGGAAGCAGGTTTTGTCCAATAAGGAATAGTAAAATGGATCCAGAGAAGCCATCAGAAAGAGACTGTTCAGGATGTAATGGTCAAGAAAAAAGATATAAATAGAGATGGCTGGAAATTCTCTAATAAGAGGGCAAGTAGTTTAAAATATATCTTTTTTCCTGATCACCTCAGTTATAAATGATAGCTTTCTCTGAAATCATTTTACACTTTTCATACGGCTCTTATAAACAATAGCTAACATTTGTATCACACTTTAAGGTTTGTCAAACAATTTGCATATACAAGTTAAGTTTAAAAGGCTTAAAACTTAAAACTGCATTAAGACTTTTGGAACATCCTGTATTATGGCACCTGATGTTATTCTGTAATAAAGTTATTTGTGTTTGTATATCATCTTTCTAAGTTTCTTGAGGATAGAACTCCTTTATATCTCTATGTATCCCTTCAAAAGAACCTTAATCAAAACAGATACTTAAGAAGTATGTGTTCATTGAATGAATACAAGTGACAAGTCCATAGGTAGGGAACTAGATTATAAGGAGAAACAAGATTAAAAAACCTAATTAATGAGTTAGACCTGGAGATATAAATTTAAAAGTTATTCACATAGCGGCGGTAACTGTGGCCATAAGGGCAAGTGAGCTATTTTCCATGGAATCAGACTATGTTCAACAAGTGCACACTGTGCATGGTAAGACAGTGCCTACCACAAAAGTTTACAATTAAAAAGGATTTTAATTAAGGAGTCCTATGCTCTACATACTCTGGTAAGGAGTGACAATGAATTTTGGAAAAAAACTTTTTGTATTAAAAAAAAAAAAGACAAAAATGCTTACAGATCTTAAAATGAGCCACTGACAGCAGATATTCTTGGCTAATGCTAAACATAAGACAAGTACTAAAATGTTAATTTAAAATAATTTGATATATAGAGAAATTTGTTTTGTTCCTTTTTAGTCTGGTCTTTTTTAATCCGTAGGTTTCAGTCATTCATACAATCTATATAATTAAGAAACCTACTGACTGGATTAAAGCCTTTTAAGGCCTTCATCAAGTAACTAAAAGTAATAGCTAGATCACACACCCATTAGAGAACAAAAACAAACTTTAAAAAATACTGGCAGGACATACCCTATTTAAAATAAAAAAATTTTTGAACAGATAGAAACTATAAACATAATTGCCAATTACATATATTGAAATCTTTACCAAGAAAAAATTTATATTTTTACTTTGCTTCCCCTTTGATCTAATCTCATGTTCACTTCTCTTAACAAAAACTGAAATTTTCATGAAGTGATAAGTAAAACTACCCCATTGACTGGATAGAGGACAGAGCTCTCCAGGGACAAAGTTCAGTTGTCTTTCTGCTAAAAGAATGTAGTCTCTATTCTGAATTCCATCTTATAGACATATTCTCCCCTCCATCATTACCCATACCAAGATTTATTACCTATTTGATGCTGACCACAGTAAAGCATCAACATTCAATTCCCAGGTCCATAAAACTTCATACTATATTAACCTCAGCGTTACAGCATTCCTTACTTTAGTAACCAATCAAGGTTACACAGACCTTTTCCACAAAATATTAAATATCTAAATACATTAACATGAACAGACAATAAAGCTTGCTTTAAAAAAACTTTTCTTAAATGCATCAATTCTAATATCAAAACAGTTAAAAATTTAAAAAAATTTATGGATATTTGTTACATTAACAAAAGATTGCATGCTTAATATATATACACCAAAACATAAGGCATGACACTCAAAGATGAAAAAAATCTTACTCATATTTCCCCTACTTGCTTATTTCTTTCCATTAGGAAAGAAATAAGCAAGTAGGGGAAAGAAAACTTTTAAATAAAAAGGTTTTCCTGCTCAATTCCCATCTCTCTAGCAGTAACTACTCTCACTACAGATGGTAGATGGCTTCGAAGGGTTGTCCAATCTAAGGCCCTGTAGGGTCACGTAGGTCCTAAAGACCCTTTTATGCATTGTAACCAAAGGCTACAAATGGGAAGAACAAACAAAAAAGCGTACTGGCTTCCTCATGTCCCAGTACTTGGGCCTAAAGTGTTCTGCTTCAATCTTTTAGGGTACCCAAAAAAGGACAAGAGTGTTGGCAGGCTACCTGAGCTGGTGATTGGGTCAGGAGTTGACAAACTTGGGGGAAGAGCAGGATTGGGAACATAAATAAAAAGAGATGGTGGTTTTTCTTAAAAGGAAAAAGTTGCCAGAGTTGTTAAAGGTCTGTCTAGGGGATGTCAACAGCCAACTATTTCCATTATAATCTCTTTATACTGAGAGAAAGTATCACAAAAGAATGTTAGAAAATGTTCTAAGCGTATGTATCCACATGGGTCACTGTGCTTAGTGAGAAGCAGGATTCTCTAAACAGTTTTTCATTAAAACAGTTTTCATTTTCAATAAAAACAAAACTTGCCACTAATTCTTCTTACTCTAATTTAATATGCATGCATTAATGTGTACAAGTTTTTATACCTCTCTCTCTGTTATCACGTCTGTCCCTTTCTCCATGTCTTCTTTCAAAGGACGAATCCCTAGGCTGATCTCTGGCATCGTAACGGTCTCTCTCAGGATATCCACTTCGAGATTCCCAGCTTTCATGGTAGTTTCCACTACTACTATGCCCATCAACTTGAGATCCTCTTGTTCCTCGACTTCCTGAAAAAAAGATATTCACACAAATGTACGTTATTTTGTTTAGCAGGGTTCTGCAAACACCATCTTCACAAAGAGCACCATAAAGTACCCCAGTAAAAAATAAAAACTCAACTGAAAGAGCCTTGAGGAATCAATCATCCAGTCCAGCTCCTACTTGAAGCATTAACTCCCACCACTACAAGCAGTCAGCCAGCCTCCAAATACGTGGAAATCACCATGCTGACATACTACTTTTGGATAGCTGTACTTGCTAGGGAAGTGTAATTCCTCTCTACCCGATATCTCTTCAAGTATGTGAGGACCATGATCATGCTGTTTACCAAATCCACAAAGCTTCTCACCAAGCTAAAGATTTCTTCAAATCCACTTTGAATGACGAAGTTTTAAGTTATTTCACCATCTTGTTTGCCCTGCTCTGATTGCAGCATCAAGAAAATGTTTTCTCTATTTGTAAATTAAAGGGCATTAAACAGACAGAATATTGAATTAGAAGACCTGATCTTCAATCCTGGATCACAGACAGATTTTGTCAAATCAACATGTTTTCCCCCTCTCTAAAAATGAAGACAGCTTATGTAATTATGAAGTAAGAAAAACTTATCCATATAAGAGTTCTCTTGTTACTATGTAAATGCCACCTGCTCTCAATGATAACTTAAAGGAATACCTTAAGAACAAATTATGTCCCATATCTTTGTTCTGAATACAGTTTACAACTAAGAAATCTTGATAAAAGTTCAAATGCTTAGCCAGAGTATCATAATAGCATTTATTCTCTGCTCAATCCTACAAAACCCAGTGCTACAAAAGCTTTAAATAATGGGGTAGCAAAGACCTGAGGTCCATTCAACTATAGCTCTGCCTACCATTCAAAGGCCCTTCTAAAATTGAATGCTTTCTACTTACATTTTTAGGCATCGTACAACCTGACAGTATCAGAAAGTCCTAATGGTGTCAAATATTACTGACAATGTATCAACAATTTCCTGGTAATAAATCAAGAAAGTTTAAGAGATGTGGTAGCTTGGGCTTTCCAAAACACCTTCAAAAAACATACTGGTCAAAACTCCATTTTCAAAGAAAATCGCAGTTGCTACCTTAACGTCCCTAACCCCTGGGAATAAAAGTAAGGCTAGAACAGGAACAGGTAGCTACTCAAGAACAAACAGCCTAACGTAGAATTCTCACCAACCTAGGGGAAATTCCTGGGCCCTCTGCAGAGGGCTAGAAATATATGGCTTGACTTGGCCTTCGGTTAATCATAAGCACCTCCTGGGTACCATCTGAGTCCAAAGCACCTACCAAATACTTAGCCGTCTACCACATCAATGAATAAGGTCATCAATAAATCTCTCCACACTAGAATTCTGAAATGAGGTCATCTTTATAGACCTTCTCTAGACTTATTTCCAAGAATCTGTGTGTTAATTTCTACCATCTCCCTTCAGTCCTTTGTTTACCACTCAGGAAAAAAAAAAACAAAACTGGAAACCCTTTTAAGGTAATCAACTTTGTTTTAAGTCAAAAACATTTGGGAGTTGCTAGTCACCTGGCAACTGCCCATCACATAACACCAAGACAAGAATCTTAGTGAAAAAATGGAGTTGTAGCTTTCTGAATAAAGTGCATAGGTTTTTTCTACTAAGCAGTCTTCTTTGCTTGTTTCCAATTCAAACCATTGTAAAAAGTTAAAGCTGTCACAATTCTGGCCACTGATGGGGACATTGTTTGCTATGTTCTAGTCATGAAGAAATCAAGTAAGACTAGTAGTCAAATAAACCAGCAACAACGTCTTTAGGAGAAGAGTCTACAATCATTGTTGTACCTACTATATAAAGAACTGTATTAAGCATCACAGAGGATATTAAAAAAAAAAAAAGACAATGTCTTTAGTTTATAATCTAGTTGGGAAAACTGGACAACATGGCAAACAAAAGAAATTACAGAATTAAAAAAACCAGTTAACTTGTCCTAAAAGTTACAATGGTAGCATCCTGGGAAAGCTTAAATACTAAAGAAATAAGAAAGTTTCTTTTACTCAAGGTCTACATTATGGGAGAGGAAGTAAAAAGGATGATAATAATAGTACCCACCTCCCTGTTATGAGAATAAAATGAGATATTTGTGAAGTGCTTTACAAACCTTAAAGCACTATATTGTTTATTAAGCATACACTGACATAGTGTGACTATAGGCCAACATAGAGAGAGCGTTCTGGGGAAGGAACAAATTCAGCTGATTATCAGTTTCAGTTTAGAGGATAGTAAAAGTATAGAATGTTAGGAATGTACATACATCAAGGACAATAGAAGCAAAACCTGGGTGTCTGTGTCAAGAATGCTAGAACACAGTCTTTAGGTAATAAAAAAGTGAAAGGGGGGCGGAGGAGAGACAGGGGAGGCATGGACTAATCCAGATCTCACACTTTTAAAGTCTTTTTTTTTTTTTTTGGTGAGGCAATTGGGGTTAAGTGACTTGCCCAGGGTCACAATGCTAGTAAGTACCATGTGTCTAAGGCCAGATTTGAACTCAGGTCCTCTTGACTCCAGAGCTGGTGCTCTATCCATTGCGCCACCTAGCTGCCCCACTTTTAAAGTTTAAGAAGTCATAATGCATGGAAAACTGAAGTTCAGTAGAAGATTCTGGGGAATAATGACTACAGAAGGAAAAGAAAGAAGGAAGTAGTGCAGGCCTGGGGAAGATAAAGCCCAGGGGTTTAGAGAGATAGTTTGATGATTTAGGAAGGCATAAATATAGGGGTAAATTCAGCTATCTACTTCTTGTTTCATTCATTCACTCACTTTAACCACAGTGACTTTAAATTTTTCTGTTAGAGATTTCATTTCCTCTTGATTCATCGGTGCATGTGTGCATTTGCACATGTATCTTCCTGACATTGCCTTTGACACTTCTAACTAATCATGACTGATGACTTTCCAATAAGTGACCCCTCTCCCTCCAGCTCCTATTTGTTTTTAGGTTGGTTTGTTTGTTCATTTTGGGGGGAGAGGAGGGTCAGCTCAATTTTTTTACAACACAGTATAGTGGTATGATGCTACAACAATGATCAGAAAATCACAACAAAAATGTAGCATTTATAAGAAACTTATGTTCAGAGAAGACATTAGATGAAATGCTGCTATCTTTAAATAACTAAGACAGTTAAATAAATAAATAAGATGAATAAGATAAAATAAGACCCAAACAGTACCCTTTTCAGGCAATTCTGGACCTCTGCCTCTACTTCTGCCCGTCCGGTCACTCCTATTTTCATTTCGAGATTCATTTCTAGACTCATTCCTCGTTTCAGTTCGAGAACTCTCTTCTCTGCCATGATTCCTTCCATAGCCCCGAGAGTCTTCTTGGTAAGGGTCCTCCTTGCGGTGGGCGTCTCGATTTTCACGCTCCCTGTACTCATGGGCATCTCTCGTAGATCGCGAGTCCCTCTGGTCACGGGTATCTTTGTTGTCTCTGCTATAATCTCTCACATCCCTGGAGTCTCGGGCATCTCTGGAGTCTTTTAATTCCCTTCGGTCTCTTGTGTCCCTGGTCTCTCTCCGATCTCGGCCCTCTCGAGATTCTCGGTCGTCTCTGTGGTCTCTAGAAGAGTTCTGGTCCTGGTCATACTCTCGTTCTTCTCTAGTTTCTTTCTCTCTATTATCCCTTTTGCCTCTAGTCTCTATAAAGAATTATGAAAATCAAATCAATTACTCCATGAATTTTATCAAGCATTTCCAGTAAGGTAGAAATGATGTAAAAATACTTCAAAATACAATTCACTTCCACAAACGGTAAGTACTGCATTTTCTAGAGGTAGTTCTCATTAGAGTTCTATTAAAAACAATTGCAAATGAGTTATTTCCAAACAATGCTATAAATGAAAGATATTCCTGAGCAGCCAAAATCTGGACTATACACAAACATAAAATTAGTCTTTATGAAGGTCTAATGGGCAACAGGATAGGCTACTTGAATGTGCTAACAGACCTAAAATACAGAAAACAGAAACTCCAAGTCTTCAGAGGGATGCCTTAAGTTTGCACCTGGTTAACATCCGGTATAGAATGAAGAGTTTCATCTGGATAGGATGGGCAGCAGACATGAATGAAATCTCCTTAGAAGGGGGACGGAGAGGGTTAACTTTTTCCTTTCTCAGAATTCCCTAATTTCCAAAGACCTATTCTTAAATAATGTCAGCTAAGGTTCAAAGGCCAAACCAAGTAAATTTTCATTTCACCTACCAACTATTTTTATTTTAATAAATGATCTCCTTTCTCTAATACTAGTTTCTCTTTTCTGAGACATTAAAAGAATGAGGCATCTGAGTGGCATTCTGCCTGGTATAAAGCCACTCTCACATCCCTCTTTATCCTTGAAATACCTAAAGACATCCTTTCCAATATGCAGCAACCTGCAATGCTCTATAATGACAGCATTTTCTAGTTTTTCACAGAGAAGTAAAAGTAGCATTATTTTTAAACAACTTGACTAGATGTTCACTTTATTTATTAAAGCCTGAGATAAAAGTGAGTCTATTGCTATAATGAACAGAGGTAGCAGACCTTAGTATGTGTTTAAACAAATAAAGTTTGGGACATGATCTGTTTATGAGCAAGGGAATAAGTATTTATATCATACCTACTATGTGCCAGGCACTATGTTAAGCACTTTTACAAATACCTCATTTGATAAGAAGTAAACAGGTTCCAAGAATCTGTGATTTTTTAGGGGAAGTTGTCTAATATAGAGGTAATGTACTGATAATATAGCTGGAAAAACCCTAGAGTTCCCCTATAGTCTCAAGACCTAGAGTCTTTACAGATATATGGGAGAGAATAAAAGAATTATCAGAACCAGTTGAGTTCTGAGGATCCCAGACGTCTGATGGCATGAAATCACTTTAAGGAGTAGAGATGAAAAAAGAATATAAAAGAGGATGGGAAACAAAGGTGCATAAGGAATGGAAAAGCTACACTTACTTGATCTGTGGAAAGAATATTGGATTTGGAGTCCAAGAAACTGAGTTTAAAGTTCAGCTTTGCTGAGACAAAAAAAAAAATTTTGCTTGGACAAATCACTTATCTCTGTGGGCCTAACTGCTACAATCTGAACATCATACTTTCTCAACACAAATGATACAGTAGCAGGACAAGGTCTGCATAAATTACTGAAAATTTACTACAAACAGCATAAGGCCTCTGTTACAACAAAATAATTTGTTATAAAGAAATTTTATATCTACAAACTAGGAACTATATACATATATATGCATATATTTGTGTATATATATATATACACTATGTATAAAACACTAAAAATATGCTTACCCTCCCTCCTTTCATGGCGTCGATCATGTGACTGTGAGGCCCGCTCATGATCATGCCTTCCTTTTTCACGCAAGGGGGATCGATGTCGTGATGGACTCCTCTTTCTCTGAGGAGAAGACGAGGACCGAGGTGGATAAGGAGAAGGAGAGCGCCTCACTGGTGGAGATGCTGTCCTCTGGTAGGCTGGGGAAGGAGTTCGTTTTCGCCGAGGAGAAGGAGAATGTCTTTGAATGGATGACCCTGATTGTGATGAGGATGAGTGATGCCTGGAAGATAAAGGAGAATGACGCTGTCCTGCTGGGGAAGCAGACCTACAGAAAAAAAAAAAAAAAATATATATATATATATATATGTGTGTGTGTGTGTGTGTGTAAAAGAAAACAACTTCTTTATTTTCTATGAAATAGAAAAAAATCTTCACTAAATACTAAAACTGGATACAAAAACTTATAATAAACAAAAACAGATAAGATATAATAATTAAGTAAGTAGACTTCTAGGATCATGAAACTAATTTATCAATCCTAGTGTTAGCAGGAAAAATGAAGCAATTTAAAATGATAGCTCTGGGCAGAAAATTCTGTATTTTCTTTCTGGACTTAGCTACTAATAACGTTCCCTACTCCAAGAGGTATTCTCCAGTGGGAGCACAAAGCTCAACCCCAAGCAAGAGTCTCATGCTTGCTTAAGATTATCCACGGCAGTGAACACAAGTACTTATCAGCGAATAAGGGACATGGGTAATGGTGAGAATTACTTGATAAATGAGTGCAGTATGTACTGCTAAGAGCCATAACCTCAAGGAAAAGTGGCTATAAAAGCTAGTAGAAGACCTGAAGAGGAAAAACTGTTACTATATGATATAAGGGTACAATACCTACTGTCTATTACCAACACACCTCAGCAAAGACAGCTAGAATAAAGGTTATCTGGCATGGATTAGGAAAAGAAAAGTAGTGTACACTGTCTGCATCTCACATTGACTGCCTCCACCCCACGGGCCGGCATATGATGAGCTCTTCTCTGGCTCGTAGATGTATTTTCTTATTAGCATACATTAACACTGCTAACAGCTAAAAATCCGCTGAGGCACAGCAGGGACTCACAACCTACTCCTAGATATTCTGGCATATCTGCACTTGTCCATATTGAAAATGGTGAATGAATAAATGAATGAATGAGCACTTATTAAGTGCTTACTACATGCCAAGTACTGTGCTAAACAAGGGGAGTACAAACAGAAAAAACAGCTCCTTCTCTCAAAGAACTCACATTCCTAGTAGGGAAGACAATGCATGGAAGAGTTCAGGAGCAAGGTAGGTAGAAAGAACCAGAGGTCTTAGAGGTTCAGCTGTA
This sequence comes from Vombatus ursinus, assembly GCF_900497805.2. NCBI lineage: Eukaryota > Metazoa > Chordata > Mammalia > Diprotodontia > Vombatidae > Vombatus > Vombatus ursinus. The sequence continues at coordinate 25,651,422 of NW_020954580.1, read as the reverse complement.
AGGCAGATGGCAAGTACGAGGAGCCCTTAAGATGTATCAGCATGTCTGCCCCAGGAGTGGCCCACCACCTTTGGGAAAGAGGGAGTCAACCTAACAGTAGAAATTGAAGATTTCAGGTTTCTCTCCAGCTGGGTGGGTATGGGGACTAGAGGGAAGTCAGTGTCCAACCAAGAGAAGGCAAGAGTAAGGAGGCATCAGGGTCTGACAATGAATGTGATGAACACTTCTTCTATTTCTGGGGACATATGACCTGGAATTCTACTTACACATTTGATATGGATTCAAACTGTAACATGAATGACCTTGATAAGAAAAGTAATTGTTCATTCTTTCTTCTATGGTATTTACATGAAGATACTTAAAAACTCCAACTAATTTCCTATAATGAGACCATTAAAATTACATATACTTGCTTGAAAAACTCTTCTTCTACACACACACACACACACACACTCTCTCTCTCTCTCTCTCTCTCTCTATCTCTCTCACACAGACACCCAAACATATAGATACATAATGCTAACTATAAAGCAACAAGATTTTTGGTGTTTTTCTAAACAAACATCAGAATTTATAAATCCAAATAATTCGTTGTTCACTTCAAAGTAGTTACTTTGGGGGGACCAAACATGTATTCCAACAACTCTGATAAAGCCAAAAACAACTTTGAAACTGACTTCACAGCCTGAGGCACATTCTTTCAAATGTCCTCAAAATCTTCTTTGAGACTTAGTTTAGTTTTTACAAAAAGCCTACAATAAACAAGGAGCAATTCTCTCATGAATAATGAAAAAAATCAAGCTGGATAGTAACACTTATGTTCAAGAAATACTTCATACAAAATACATGAGCTGGAATACTATCATAGTAAAGAAGCCTATCACAAAGAAACTTTCAAGGGCTTCAAAGTTCCTACATAAGCCTATCTTATCTATCAATTATATACTGTCATAGTAAAGTAGTCAATCACCAAGAATCTCTAAAGATCTTTTTTTTTTTAAAGCAATTGGGGTTAAGTGACTTGCCCAGGGTCACACAGCTAGTAAGTGTCAAGTGTTTGATCTGAGGCCATATTTGAACTCAGATCCTCCTGACTTCAAGGCCGTTGCTCTACCCACTGCACCACCTAGCTGACGCCTAAAGATCAATTTAAAGAAGACAAAGACCAAGAATGTCTCAAGGTCTTCACAGTTCCACGAGACCCAGCAGTATGAGTTCTGTTAGAACAACTCCACTGACTGTAAATAAATTAATTTTGCCTTCACTTTGATTTTGATGGGCACACTACTAGGTCTAGTGAACATCCTATTTTCCCACTACAGTTTCATACTGTATGTCAAGGTCATACAGAAAAGATCATGTTTCATTATCAGTTATTATTTTCTTCAAAAACACCATTTTGTTGGCTCCAGGAAGCATTTCTCGAAAGATCAAAGCAATCATCAAATCTGCTCTTCTCCAACATTCAAAATATATGGCATAATCTTCAGAGAAACTTTAATGCTCATCCTTTCCTAATTTATCTGTTTTATAGGAACCAAATCTCTAAACCTTTTAAACATTTTAACTGATCCAATGAAGAATTCAAAACCCACACTGTCCATCAACAGGACATTTTCCCTAACTACTTTAAATTTTATTCTCTTAACTTCTAGTTTGGTCAGTGTCTCATTTAACTTTACAAAGATTTTTATATCCTTTTCTCTAAATAAAGGTCACTTATTTTTTCATTGACTGAAAACAACACAGATTGTCACAGATACTAGCACAAAAACAGGTAACGTTCAAAGTGCGACTGCTATGCATTCAAATATTACAAAAGCATCCTTACTATGATCAATGCAAGCCAATGCAAGCAAAACTCATTCTTATTACTTTACAAGTCAAATGATAAATATGTTCAAATTAGGTGCCCATCTATAACCAGGACCACATTTTGTTCTAGTAACCAAGATGTATCACTATTGGATTGTCAAATTTTTGAGAGGAGTGTTAGAGATGAAATTTTAAAACTGCCTAAATAAAATTCAGCACAGTAATTTTCTAAAACTAAGAAAAATTTTCCCCAAAACTAGTTTCTACAGACAGAAGCATTTGAAAGCACATTGCTAAAGGGCAGACACTAGGACTTCGAAACCCGTATGGTCTCCAGCCAGAGAATTCAGTCAATAATGATCTGAACAATCTGAGCCTGAAATTATGATTCATTCCATGTCCCAGATAACAATACCAAGCACAGGGAGACTAAATTGTGCCTAGGCACTTGAATCAGACCTGAACCATAAAATACACACACACACACACACACACACACACACACACACACACACACACAGCTTTTATAGCTTTAGTTTTTATTTTACAAGTCTTTTTCAACCACCTGCCTGCCATAAAAGGAAACAGTACTGGGTATATTTACAAGACAGAGTACAAAATTAACAAAAATGTCACTGACAAAAAAAAAAAGGTCTTATTCTCTTTTTAACTCAGGCAAAAATAATCAAATTCAATACAAAACAAAAATTTGGACCAGAAGTCAAAATTTCAGGGAAAACAAGAATGACTTTACTGAACCAAAAAAGGGAAAATAAAAGTACATAGTCTTTCCAGTACTCCAAAACTCAAATTTGTAAACTACAGGACTATCCTGACATATAGCCATTAAGGTATAGCTTGATCAGACACCAATCAAAAAAGGTGTTGCTAGTTTGCGTGTTTGTTTTGAAATGCTGTCCCAATTCAGAATAGAGTGTTTCATTTTGAAAGAAAATCCCCAAAAGGTCAGAGGGAGAAGCTCAGAGAGAAAAGCTCCCCTAGTCCATGAAGGAAAACTCTTAAGCCATGAACCAATTTGATAAAACAAAATTTCTCACCTCAAAAAGCAAGTAACAATTATCAACCTTCCTCTACAAATTGTTTCTCTGAGTGTTTATGCAATGTCAACTAAGCTGTGATTCAACCTTTTAAACAAATCATGTAAAAAGTAAGAGTCTGAGTAAATGGATTATGAAACAGACTAACCAAAACTTCTAAATACCATATATTATGATAAATAGATGACAAAAAGCACCAACACATTGTAGCTATCCAAGCTCCTTTACTGTATATAAAAGAATTTTTCTTGTTAAAATTAGACAAATTTCTGAACCTCAATCGTACTTCCCTATACAAGCCTATGTTCTCCCACCTGCGAGATGGAGAAAAAGAATGCTTTTGAGTCGATGATTTTGTTGGAGCCCGAGAAGCTTGTCGTCTCTTTGCAGCAGGGGGTGAATATTCCCTGGAAGGGGAAGAATTACTGCCAGAATGATCTGCAGGACTGGGGGAACGCTTTTGTCTATGGGAACCTTCCGAAGGATCTCTATTCAGAAAACATACAAGTAGTAACTTGTTAAACAGACATGACGTAAACAAACTGATAGAAGAAATGAAAAAAAAACAAACAAGCAAATAATATCTGAGCCAAAGCACCTTCAAAAAGCAGTCTGCATTAGATTTCATTTTTGCATCTGGCAGAGGTGGTATGGGGGTAGGCGGTGGTAATGCATGTGTGCGTATACACACATACACACACACATGCATGTGTGCATACACACACATACACACACATGCATATGTGCATACACACACACGCATGGATATATACATACGTGTAAATAAATCATATTTTTTCTCAATTTAAGAAGAATCAAATACGTCAAGGTAACCCCAAATTCATATGACGTTTAATCTCAAGTTCTGAAAAATTTTTACTTCTGGGGGCAGCTAGGTGGGGCAGTGGATAGAGCACCAGCCCTGAAGTCAAGAAGACCTGAGCTCTAATCGGGCCTCAGACCAAACACTTGACACTAGCTGTGTGACCCTGGGCAAGTCACTTAACCTCAACTGACTAAAAAAAAACAAAACAAAAAAAAATTTTAACTTCTGGGGAACATATTACAATAAAACAACTTTGCAAATAGCCATTCTACCAAGAAGAAAAAAACACTTGTTCCTGACATTGTGCACTGGAGATAATGAAGACAAGTAGTTGGAATGCTATATACAAAGACAATGTCAAAGAATCATATTCTGAATTGCAGAAATAAGGAATGTAATGCTTCAAATCTGGGCTGACTCAGTTACATATGCTACAAGTAAATAATTATAGTGATATTGTCAGTGGTAAGATCATCTACTATTTTCTATTCTTGTGGAGCTTTTTTGAAGACAAGCTTGTGAAACAGGGCAAAAAGCATCATTTTTTCAAGGTTAAAATTTCCCATTATATAGACTTACATCTGTTGTTGAGAAGTTCAAAGAACAGTTCATTAGACCAGGGGTGAGGGTTTTGTTTTTAAATTAAAAAGACCAAGAAATAGAATATTTAAAATGATAATTGTCATTTTACATGGATCTATAATAAACAATTTAGCTTAAGCTAAACTAATAAGACTTTATGATAAAACAAAACAAAACAAAAAAACAACAACAACAACACTGAAGCCCTGACCCCAGCTAAAATGAATGAAATAAAGGACAAAATATTTAACCAGAGCACACAATTAGAATTATTCCTAAGTCAGCAGATGGTCTTGATTTCAGCTTAAGTTCAGAAAGTCATTTAGAACTGAAATGACAAACACATTTTGAAAAGCAGCTATAAGTAAAGCAATTGTCCAACTACTTCTGTACCGATACTACCTAAAATAAATTAAATAGTGTATCAAACAGAAAGTAAATTTAAAATACCCAGACTCTTTATATACTGGAAAAGCAAAAAAACGTACTAAGTACTAATTCTAGGTCTAAATTTGAAAGAGAATTCATTCAAAATATTAAGTATTATGAAAAATATTTTCCAGAGTTGTATAACAATATAAAAGAATCAGAATTTCAAGGTCAGTATTGAAATTTCATTCCTGATAGTCCATTTAATAAATAATTTTTTAAAATGTATTCTACAAGCTAACTTACATTAAGAGATGCCTACCTCAAAAAAAAAAAAAAAAGAAAAGAAAAAGAAAAAGTGGTTACCAAATTTCCCAACTCAAATCAATCTATCTACATTTGTTGATATAACATAGTTCTGTAAGCACAAACAAAATCCCTAGGAACAAGGCCTCTATTAACAAGTCACTCAGATATTGATGTAGTTAGGTGAAATTCTGTTATTTCTTAGCTGTGACCAGTAATCAAAGAGGATGGCTGCACACCTAGGCAATCCACTATTAGTCATCTGCAGTCAGGGAGGCATCTGTGGCTATGTGTGGCCTTAGTGTCACCACAGGTGGAACAATTCTGATAGAGTGTATCACTACACAAACTGAGAGGGCCTCCTTCACTGAATAAGGAGGGATGAAAGGAAGAAGGATCCGCGTAAAGCAGAGCCGGGTAGGAAATGTATGCCCTGGAATGAATGAATCCCTATGGCTTCTGTATTATTTTTACCTGTGGTAAACAGGTTTCTGATAATAAAATGTTTATCTACAACGTATATTACTTTCTAATTAACAACACTGGTAATAATTAATGTTTTTTTTCCAGATACTAAACTGTTTGTGAAAATGACCCAATAAAGTTTCATCAACATTAAAAATTTTTTAGTAACTGCTAAGTTACTTACCTTAAAGGTACTAAGTAGGAGTTACTGTTACTGTTATTACCCAGACAGTATGAAGAAGGGGCCAAAAGTATTTCCTATCCTGGTTCAGTACTTTGACTTTTAAAAATTTAGTCCATTTTCTAAAATTCATAGCAATGAACATTTACCATGAGATAAACCTAAAAATTTTTCAAACCAGCCTTTTTAGAAGAGTTATAAACAAAGAGTGATTAGCTCCCACAAGACTATAAACACCTCTAGTTGAATGGAAGCTCCTAAAGTTCAGGAACTATTTCCTTTTTGTCTATGAATCCCCAGTATGTGGCAAAATATCTTATACAAAAGCAGGCGCTTCCTAAATATTTCCTTAATTGAAACTACAGGATTCAACCTGACTTCTAAGCTTCAGAGCCTTCAATCCAGCCAGAACTTTCTTTCCTGGCTTTGTTCCTCCAATGTCTTGGTGAAAACCCCAAACTGTGAGCTCTGATTCTCTTCTGAGTCACAAGAAAGTGGGCTCTAGAATTCCTGGTGGAGAGAGTTAAAGGATGGCTGCATAGTTGAAAGTTGCCAGTAGTGAACTGGGAGCAATGGAGCTAGAGAGCCAGGACAGAGATGCTGGGAGGCATTAAGTGCCCCGAAGTCATAAAAATCATACACTTTTCTCTAAAGTACAATTTGAGGCATAGGTAAGCACCATTAAAAAAAACTACGAAAACATACAATCATTCCCTAATTTGTAGGCAGTGATTATTCAAATTACAAAATGATTCACAATGGGATTCCTCTAAATAATAAGCTCTCTTAGTACAATGAAGTTTGTTTACTAAATCAGCTCCTAGAATCTGAAGGCAGAGAGAGGTAAGCTAAAAAGGGTTCAAAATGTTAAAAACCACTGTAGATTCCAAAACAAAAATTAAAAATAGCCCTGATAACATAAGCTAATTGGAACATTTGATTTCATTTATAATGATCTAACTGATGGCACTTTTCAGGACAACATCTAATATAAAAGGAGTTATAGCCTATACAAAAAAAGACTTTTATCATTTAAGTCAGTCTCTTAAAAAACACCAGTCTACCAGGAATTTATTTAGGAGTAATAAGAAAGACCAAGTTGTTTTTTCTTTTATTTACAAGTAAATTCAGGAAGCCAAGTACCACAGAGGAATGTAAAACAACAAGCAATTATTAAGCGCTTACTATGTGTCAAAATAAGAATGGCTTCCTCAGTCCAGTAAACAGATAAGCTACCTCATTTCTGCCCTACTTTTGGGATCATTTTTACTCATATATCCCTCAAAAACTAACCCTATCATCTGACAGCAGCTTCCAATATTTGTCCTAAGCCCATAACTATAAAGCTTGTATTAACTTGTTACTGGATAAGGGATTTATTCAGAAACAGACCCAAAATGGCAGTGTTCAGAAATTTGTAGGTCTTTAACTTTCTAATCATACACAATGTTAAGAACATCATTCTCCCACAGCACAATATGACATGATCTCACACAACAAATTAAGGTGATTCTTCTAACTCCCTAAAACTGTATAGACATAAATTCAAATAATACATTTTGTGAAACCATGTACCTTCATAAAGGCACACAAGTGATCACCAAAAAAAATTGGCAATTATTACCTGGTAGTCAAAAAACCACTGGTGAAAATCACTGTGGTAGAAGTTATTTATGCTTTTCATCTCTCCTCAAGAACAAAGGAACTCTATGAAGACTTCAACTGTGTATAAACATGAGTTTGAAAACTAGCTAGGGAAGGGATATTTTAGACTGACAGGAAACCAAAATAGCAAAAACCTGTCTTTTGAACAGTAAAATAAATCTTTTCCCTAAGCAAAAGAAAGTTATGAGATTTGCCTAAATAGTACCCATCAGTACATGTGATAAGAAAAGAAGAAAATCAGGAACTGATAACTTCTTAAGCCTGCATGGTGTCTATCTGAGAATGTCTTCTTTAAAATGCATGGTCTAACAGAGATCCTACTATGATGGCTCACAGTTCTAAATCTGGAAGCCCAAGAGAAATTTTAGGAGGTTGCCTTTCTCCTTTGTTATTTCAAAATAAAAATATCTCCAATGAAAACGGATTCCTCTTTTCTTGGGCTCCCTGATGAAGTTGGTAATGTTTAGGTGGTTATGCTTTTTACCCAGTAATTCCATTTTCAAAGGTGTTAAAATACACTACAGCTGAAAAGTTTGTCAAATGTTAATGTTCTACATTACATAAGAGGATAATGAACAAAACAATAAAAATCCAAAGGGTAAAACAAGATCATAATTCAGAACACAATCCTACTTACCTCTGCTTCTCTTTTTTTTCTTTATGTCTTTCAATATCCCTTCCTCTATCTTTCCCTTCTCTTGGCTTTTCTTCAACCCGTTCTTTTGCTTTATGTTTTTCTTTATGTTTTTTCCCCAAGGCAGTTTCTTCCTGTATAGGAGGAGGTGGGCTAGGAGTACGAGGTCCTTTCTTTTTACTCTGGTTGCTTTTAGAACTCCTAATGGCATTAAAAAAGTATCAGTTTATCTTTAAAAGGTAAACGGCTATTTTAACTTAGTATAACTTAATGGTTCATCTTTCTAAATCCAAATGAGATTTCATAAGTTAAATTCCTTTAACAGTATTAATAAAACCTAAGAAAGGATCACATATGAAAAAATTTAACTGCCCTATTCTTAATATGCTCTTTTTGTTGTTCAGTCATGTCTGGCTCTTCATGACCCCATTTGGAGTTTTCTTAGCAAAGATACTGGAGTGGTTCATCCTTTCCTCTTCCAGCTCATTTTACAGATGAGGAAACTGAGACAAATAGGGTTAAGTGACTTGCCCAGGGTCACACAGGCAGTGTCTGAGGCCAAATTTGAACTCAGGTCTTCCTGACTCCAGGCCCAGTGCTCTATCCACTGCACCACCTACCTGCCGGTCTATATCTTTAAAAGCAGAAATAGTAGGTATGCCAATAAGAAATGAGGAATTATGCTGGAAATGTCAACTATTTCCCTACCATAAAAACTAAGGAACAATTCAGGATGCAGGATCACAGAAATGACTGTGACAGACATCCGTTAAAATTTGTCTAGCCCACAGAAAAACTAAAAGTGAAATCATCCATTGAAGTTCATCACATCCTTAACAAGGATTATGTTGATGTAACTAAGTATTTATCTGTTCATTCTTTAACTAAAACAGAAGTGGTCAACTGATTTCTTTATGGTCACCTGACTAATATAGTACTGTATTATTTTAGTTTAGTTAATGTTTTCAACTTCCTAGCAAATTTTAATTCAAAATCTTTTTTTAATAGCTCACAGAGAAATTTCACATATTTCTTTTAATCCCTTACTTACTCACACTTTTTTTTTTTTTTTTTTGGCTAGGCAATGGGGTTAAGTGACTTGCCCAAGGACACACAGCTAGTTAAGTGTTATGTGTCTAAGGCCGGATTTGAACTCAGGTCCTCCTGAATCCAGGGCCAGTGCTCTATCCACTGTACCACCTAGCTGCCCCTTACTCACACTTATTACTAAACCCTATCATTCCCTGTTTCTCAAGGCTTGAGTTTTGATAATTCCAAACAATAAAAATACATATTAACCTAAGAAAATTTGAAGAGACAGGAAGTCCAGCCATAAAGGCTTTAATATTTGCCTGTTTTTCAATCTTAAGCTTTTCTCTTCTAAATCTCCCATATTCATTCTCTCCTAGAATACTCCTAAGTTTTTCTTATATGAAATGCTTAAAATAACATAAAACTCCACTTCTCTTTTCCTTCCAAGTCCCTCATTTAAAAGTTTTTTAAGAGTTGGTCAATCAATCAAGCCATTATTAAGTACCTACTATGTGCCAAGTACCTTAAATTGGTTTTAGTGACCATTAAAATCTTAATGAACCCTTACCTAGGGTTCACTATCTACAGATTACAGATTATTTCGTCCTGTCTCTACTTCTGCATCTTTATGGATCAGCTCATTACTTATAATACCACCATACAAGAGGAACTCAAAAGTGCTAATATTGTTAGCAACTATGTGACAAAAGGGTTTGCTCACAGGATCACAGAGTTGGGACTTTTGAAGCCATCTAACACAACCTCCTAATTTTAAAGATGAGGAAACAAAGTCCCAGAGAAGTTAAATGTCTTGTCCAAGGTAATCCAGGGAGTTTGACAGGAGGGGTTTGATCAAATAATCAAAACTTCCACTTATCAATGTTAGCCGTTTTCCCTCCTCTTACCAGAAATAATAGTTTACTGTATGAGCACACCAGAAAAAATAGGTTATACCCAGAGGTATGCTGCATTCACTATGTTACTAAGCACATTCTAAGTTTTCCATATAGTCCAAACCATAAACTGCTATGCTATGCAGCTACTAGTCCATTAATATTAGAATTTTTGCCCTACTAAATAAAACATTTGTTCTACTAGAAAGATAACAATGCTTACATCAAAGATCACATAGATCATTTTCAAGACAGAAGCATGAGGGCTGGAGGTCCATTCTCCAAAGTTTATATTACTACTAAAACAGAATTTCCATCTTTCAAGCCTAATTCCTCCTCCAAAGATGAATTTTGTTGACAAATGTCTATTGTACAGATTTGGGAGATTTTATTGTGCTAACTGAAGAAATCCAAGAATTGATTCACAATCTGTAGAATCAGGGAGATTTTGTTTGCTTGTTTGTCTGTTTTTAGGCAAATGGGGTTAGGAGACTTGCCCAGGGTCGAATCAGGAAGATTTTTAAACCAACTTTATGCCAACTGATTATTCGGTGGAGAGAAAAAGCCTAGTCAAAAAGGCTTTACTATTGGTTTACCTTTTTCTTTCTTAAACTCTTTTCTAAACCTCTCAAATTCATTCTCTCCTAGATTACTCTTGAACTCGAAGTATTCAATGGCAATAGTATTACATACAAACAACAAACATGTATAAAAAGGTTCTACAGAATGCAGAACACTGAGCTAGGCAACACGGGAGAAACAAAAGACACAGTTCTTAACCTGAAGGAAGATAAAGTCTCCTAAGTGATAAGACACCAAAATAACAACATACGGCTATAATTTACATTACACAGAAAGTGCAATGTGAAATCTAAAGGGGAAGGTCATTATCAATAGGGGAAGTGCTCAAGAACGACTTCCAGATTCAAAAGACTAAAAACTTAAACCAGAATATAGGTAGCAAATATAAAATGAATGAAAGGCCATTGAGGTACAATGTGTATCAAAGATGGCATCAAGAATCAATTACATCCTAGTTCCTCTTAATGTCCCAGACAACTATTTAAGAGAAAGAGATGATGTATTTGTTATGGGCTTACTCTGTTCCAGGCACAGTGCTAACTGCTGAAAGTACAAATAAAAGCAAGACAATCCCTACCCTCAAGGAACTTACATTCTGATGGTGGAACACGACAAGGCAAAAGGGGTGAAGTAGGGGGGTGGGAGGGGAGGCAGAAGAGAGAGTATTCACATAAGATTTTGATGTGAGGATAACTGGAAAGTGGAGGCTCTGGAAAGATAAGGCAAAAGAATATCTGTCAAGGGAACTAAAATCAGAGTCCAAGTTTCTAGTAAGGTGGAAATGGCTAGAGATTAAAGACATGAACTGTAAGACTACAAAGTGCAGAAAAAGCATAGATCTGCATTGGTTGCGGGAGTCTCACTAGGACCCACCTACACTGATGAATCACAATGTTACACACACACACACACACACACACACACACACACACTCTTATATTTGCATACACACATATTTACATACACCTAAAAATATATAAAAACAGTTAAATGCTAATTACATTAGAATAACAAGCTAGGGTTTGAATGAAATATTGTCAAAAGAAATTGCTGCCTTCTACTGATGTGGTTTGGTGAAAAGTTCAATGAAGTCACAGTTGTCACAGCAAAAATAAACAATTTTCATTCATTATTGTGAACTTTTTTCAATTTTTCTTAAAGAATATTCATAGTATATACATAACATATGTGTAGTATATGCATAGTATGTATAAAGTATATGCACCACAAAAGAAAAGTTAGTCTTATTACTTCCAAGACAAAATGATCTTCTATGATGTCTGTTTTGATCAAAAATTATATCACTCACCTTAAGCACATGATTTTGACTGTAATGACTTTTAGCTAATTATAAAAAATCATACTACTCAATAATGGGCATTTGCTGATTATTTTACTCATTTGGCACTTAGATTATATTGTCTTGTCTGGCTGTCAATAATCATTTCATGTATTAAATAAAAAATAGTTACACATTTCTAAAAAAATATTACCCAGTTTATTTTTAGAAGCCTAGGTTCAAAGTGACACTGAGCTGTTTTCAAAACCAAAAGCATCTTTCAAAGGATAAACATCTAGCACCAATGAGGCCAGGCTATTCAGGAGAATATGCTGCAAGCTGACAGCAAGTCAAAAAAAAAGAAGCTGAAAAAATATTTGATCACCGATAACATTCTTGTGACACGCAATTTAGAGATGTTAAAAGGTAACAACACCCCTTTGCCTTTGTTTTTTATAAGTCTTTCTTTACAGTCACATCTTATACATGAAACTAGGAAACAATTCCAACACCCCAACAAGATAATAAACATGAAAAAGTTTTTGGAAAGCATAAAGCATCATTCAAACAAACTACAAGCAACAGTTTGTGTATCTGGGCCAATTTTTAGGAACCTAAAGTACCAGACCCATATTACAAAAGGAGAAAAAAAACGTTTTGAGCCCAAGAAAAATATCTTTCACAACACCTAGGGTTGCTCAGACAGCAGCCTGTTTTGTTTATTAAATTAATCAAATCCAAACTTAATCAAATTTGTTAAATTGGTAATCTTATGACATTGCTACTCAAAATGTAGATATTTCTAATTTTATAAGTTTAGAGATAGATTTATATGATTTTTCATTTTTTAAAAATAAGAGAACTTATTTAATTTCCCCTAGCCACAGTTCTGCCCTTCATTCTAACTAGCTAGACAACAGATCAGAAACAGTCAAGCTGCTGAAATCAGACCAACTAAGAAAAGACAAAAGACAGTACGTGAGGAAAGAGAAAATTCATCTGCTGGACATGCACAGTAGTTTGAGATCATATATTATAGGGGGGATTATATCAATAGGACCTTAGGGTATTACTGTATTATCACAATAACTGGTTTACATGAATCAGGAATTGTGTTTTATATTGTAGCAAAACATCTTATATTATACTTTAGAAAAAAGTCATCCAAAACATAAATTTTTTAATGTTTTGGCAAAGCTTTAGTTTTCTGGATAATTCACTTACCACAACTCATGCAGAGAAAGCTGGGCACAGTTAAAAAAACATTGGAAATGGAATCAGAGGACAAGGGTCCAAGTCAAGATTCTAATACTTCTATACCTGAGTTTCCTCATATGAAAAATGGAGATAATGCTATCTGAACCACCTACCTCACAGGGCTACTATGAGGAAAAAGATTTGTAAACCTTATGGGATATAGAAATATGAAGTATTATTATTGACTCCCTAACAAAGTCTGATAAAATGAGGGACTGCTATATTAATACATAGTAACAGTGAGATAAAAATGAAGGAGAAGGGAAATATCACCAGGGGGCATACATAAACTTCAAAAAGAAGGTAGGTCATAAAGCCATGGCATTATTCTAATGCATGTTTAACTACTGACCTCTGCTGGTCCAAGAGAGGAGAAGATACTGCAGATATCTTCTTATCTTTCTTGCTAGCTGAAGAAGATGACTTTGGACTTGATTTTCGCTTTGGAGATTTACTAGACTTTCTCAGAGAAGGAGATGGAGACAATTTTGATCTAACCACCTCTGGAGAAATCTTTTTAAAAAGAGAAAAATTCAATAAGTTTTACTAATGAATTATGCTAAGACATTAAGAGTGAAACTTTTTTAGGTCATAAAAAAAATTAGCTTCCAACAAAAAAATACTGCCTTTTAAACCTAAGGATATCTGCTTACTTAAAAAGCCTGTTTTACATTTAAATGTTTTTTTCCTATAAAATGTCTCAATACGACAGAACTAAGCATAATAAAATTTCAATTAAATCAGCTAAGTGGTTCTTCTATATTCGCTTGACATTTTACAGAGACAAATAACAAGAAGGCAAATGGATGAGCTACAGTTTTTCCTAGCATTGGTATATATTCAGGCCACTCTTGAACATTACCTAGACCATCAAAGTCCACAGAATGAACCTTCGTAATACAGATGGCACCGAAATGCTTTACAAGTGCACATTTTCAAAATGCACAAATAAAGTATAATCAATTACTGTATTTTATGCTTACTAAAGCAGGAAAATAACATTTTTAAATAACTTCAATGAATAAAGTTGAAACAAAAAAAGTTTCTATATAACCTTTAGATAGGTATCCTTAACAGAAAAAGAAGTCAACTAACTCCTCTGTTTCCCAAACATTCCAATTAATCTAGGATAAATTGTGGTAATAGAGACCTGAAGTCTAAGATGATTAAAAAAAAAAATTCAGGAATTTCTTCTAAATGGCAAAATCATTTTCAGTTTTAAATTGAATTTGTAAAAGTCCTGTTAACAGATAACATATTTGTTGTGATTGCAAAACAGGCCTAACGAACCCACCTCTTTTTTAATGACGATTTCTTCTCTCTTCTCCAAGTTTTCTTGCTCTAGCTTCATCAGTTCCCTCTGAATTTTTTGGCGCTTCATTTCCAGTGACAATTCATGGACATAATCATAATTAATGTCTCCGTTGTCAGAATCTTTAAGTCAAAAGGCAGCACTGAGACACTTTATAACAACTTAAACATCAGAGCTATACTAAAGATAATTAAACAGATTGTCAAATTAAAAGATTATCCTATTATTATTGGCAAGATGTCTGCTAAGGGCCCTTCTGGCTCTAGATCTATGATCCTACGATCTTTTGTTTTTACATTGCTCACATTTCCCAAAGTACTCCTTCCCCCATCTCCTTACAAAGATTTTTTTTAAGAGCAAAAAAATAGTTCAGAAAAACTATCCAAAATATTTTTTTAAAAAGACATCTTATGCAATGTTCAACATTGCATAACACGTGTGCAAAGAAGGAAGGGGGAAATATCTTCCCAAATCTCAGACATCTCACCCAGTTAAACTCATTTTGGACTTCTTTGACTTCTCCATCCATTTCTCCCCTGTGCAACTCATCATTGGGAAATGTCATCATCTTGCCAATTCCAAGATCCAATCGACCATGGTACTCACACCATGGTACTAAATACTCTCTGCTGATGAGAAGGTGGAACCATAAACTTCTCTATTCAAAGAGAGAGGACAGGCATCTTAGACATCTCACTTCCCACCTCGATGAATTCATTTTGAATTTCTTTGGCCTTCTCACCATGCCCTCATGCCTGGCACCTTCCTCTCCACTTCCCCATCTCTCTCCTTTTCAGCTTTCCTATGTTGTACCCCAGCACTTAGCACAGTGCCTGGCACACAGCAGGTGCCTAAATGTTCATTGACTATTGATATTTATACTTCTTTGGGGTAAGATTTGGTTTATTATAATTTGGAAATTATAATTTCACAGAATTCAATTTCTATTATTTTGCTAACTATTCTTTCCACTGATATTTTTATTGGAACTGATTTTCCTGGGTCTGTTTACCTGTTCGTAAGTTTATGTCTCCCAAAGCTTCTCTGTACTGATACTGAATTCATTTTTTTTTAACAGAATAGTTCATTATATTCATGTACCACATTTGTTTAGGCATTCCCCAATGAATGGGCATCTACTTTTTCTTCCAGTTCTTTGCTATAGCAAAATGTGCAGCTATAAATATTTTTGAGGGCACATGAGATCTTTACCTTTGTTACTGACCTCCCTGGGGAAATACTTAGAAGTGAGCAGTGAATTCTCTAGGTTGAAAGGTATGAATACTTTAGTCATTTTCTCTGCATTATTTCCAAACTGCTTTCCAGAATGATTAGACCAATTTACAGCTCCACCAAGAATGCACCCATCTTTCTACACACTCTCCAACCTTATTAATTATTGCCCTATCTTTGCCAACTTGTTGGGTATAAAGTGAAACCTCAGGGTTGTTTTGTCTTGCATTTGTCTTATTATTAGTGATCTGAATCATTCTCTCATCTGGTTTTTAATAATTTGTAATTCTTTTGAGAGCTATTTATATCCTTTGAAGACTTCTCTACTGGGGTTGTGGTTTTAAGCATGTCTTAGTTTATCTCTATCTCTTGACTTTCAGACCCTTATCAAAAGTATTTGATGAAGACTTTTTCCCAGCTGACCTCTTATCCCAGCTACATTGATTGTGTTCATTCAAAAGCTTTACAACTTCATGTAATTGAAGTCATGTTGCAGCCTTCTGTCACCAATGCTTTCCTTTGTTGGGTTAATAATTCACTCCCTAACTTTTCCAGCATGAATTGAGATGCTATGGGATTTGGTTTGTGTGTTTATTAATAATGATATTAATTTACTGTGTATAATTAAAGCAAAATGTAATTCTCTTGTTTATACTTATTGATATTGTGAATTTTTTTTTTTTTGCTTTGAATAATACCATTATTCCAGCTACTGGTTTGTTTTTTATTTCATCTGATGAATAGTAAATTTTGTTCCAACCTCTCATTTTGATTCTATGTCTTTGCTTTTTAGATGTGTTTCTGGTAAACAACAGATTGTGAGTTTTTATGTTTTTATCCATTCTGCCATTCCTTTGATTTTACTGGATTGCTATAGTTCATTCACATATAAAGTTATAAAATTTAGATTTATGTTTTTCTCTATTTGTTTATTTAGAACATTTTTCAAGGTTTTTATCTTATTTCTCATAGATGAACACTTTGTCCCCGCTATTAGTTTTGTTTAAAATATTTTAATGCAACTCTATTCCCAGAGTCTTTCTTCCCCCTACTCTATTATCTCCCCCTGTTTCCACTGGTCTACCCTTACTCTTGTTTTAGAGTTGTGCTTTATTTTTCTTACTTTAATGTATTCAATTATATATTTATTCCTCTTTTTTTGTCCCTTCCATTCCCCTACTCAACATCTTCCCTCTTCTCCAACTATATTGTTCGCTAGTTTTCTCTTTATTCTACCTTCTAAAAAGTTTTCATCTGTTTTGTTCTCTTCCCTAATTCCTTTCCTTTCTACCTTATTCTGAACTTTTAATCTCTGATTCATGGACTGTATCCATATTTCACAGTGGGATTTCTGTGATTCTATGATTCAATGATGATGCTAGAATTAGTGATGGCTAAAAACAGCACTATATGGTAGAAATTACTGTATCCTAAAATATACATTCCACTTCTGCCTCTTTCACTCCCTGTAACTATTTTCTTTCCTATTGGCCATGATGAGACTATGTCTCCCCCTCTCCCTGTTCTGGTTGCCCTATAGCCCACAGGAGCTCACACATTTCCTCCTAGGCAAGAATTTTGTCCATGGAAAGCACAATACTCTCTTCAAAATGGTGATCTCCCAATGTAATGACTTCTCCCTAGATTAAACCTCTAATGAGGCCTCAACTCCCAGCACAGGCACACACCTTTTCCCCCATGAGAGTGCTCTTCAGTGGCACCCCCACCCTTCTGTTAAATTAAACTGTGCCCCTTCAGTCTCCAAGACGCAATCCCTTCCTTCTGCTGCCTCTTCCACTGCCTGAAGCTTCCCTCCTCTCCCCTCATCGCAGCCCTACCCTACCCCCGACCATTCTTTCCAAGAGACTATAGGAATTATCTTTCTGCTATTCACCTATAGCTTTGGCAGGGGTGCACTCTACCCATTCCCCACTGTCTCCCACTTCCCCTCTCCTCACCTATTCGTCCTAAAACACTTGTCAATCCTGTTGCACAAAATGCACTGATTCACTTACAGTGTGATCATGAGACTTAGTTCACATTCCTGTAGCTCTGCTGCTCCACTCTTACCACAGAAAAGGCCTGGATTAAATACTACTTCTGACTTGTACTAGCTGTTGACCATGAACAAGTTACGTAACATCTTTAAGTGCACTAGTTCTCTAATCTAGCAAGATGGAGTTAATGATAATGTAGTACCTATCTCACAGGGATATTGTGAGAACCAAGTGAAATAATGGATATACAACATTTTGTAAATCTTGAGAGGTTACATAAAGAAATGTAAACTACTCTTTCCTGACACTGTGGGAAAGGGGATATACTGGTAGCTACTCCAATAAAAGCCACCACTCCAGTATAACATTCATTTATTCAATAAACACGAAGTGTCTACAAGTACAATACCTCTACTGAAATTCTGCTACTCCGGTGTCTCATTACGACATATAGAAGTAATCTTGGGTTCATAAAATCACAGATTTAGAGGCGGAAAGTACCTTAGAGTCTTTTTGATTGAACCCTAATTTTTATAGGTAGAAAAACTGAAGTAGAGAGGTTAAGTGATGTCCCTCAGGTTTTAAGTGGTGAGGCAGTATCTGACTTATCTTCTGACTTCCCATCTAGCATTATTCTACAATGCAGAAGACTTTGAAATAACTCCGAGTGAGTATTCAAATAAAATGAGGTGCAAAGAACTTCAGCCACTATTATGGTACTTAATATATACATCTAATAGATACTCAAGGTATCTTAAATAAATTCAATAAATGAATTTAAGTTATTAAATAGAAGATAATTAACCAGAATATCAAATTTTCTGATTATTCTAACTAATTAAGGTTTACTGGACTTCACTGTTATTCATCTTCTAACATATTAATTGGATCAGTTCCTTTAGTGTAGCCTAAACCTAAGATACTCACTTTACAATGCTGTGACAATTACAAATATTATAAATAGGTGATCAATTTTTAAATGAATTAAACTAAATTTTAGTTGCAAATTCTAATTAATATAGATTTTACAGCACTTCATCTGCTTGCATAATAAGTGACACATGATAAATAATCTGATTGCAAGACTCCTAAAGGTACTGAAACTTGCTGTGAGAAATGACATAATGGCCATGAACCAAATAAAGGTGGGAACCAAATGAAATCTGCAAAAAAGGCTAATTTCTACCTAACAGAATTACAGAGCAGAGGGGCTACCATGAAAAGGTTTGGGAGATGCCTAGGGCTCCAGAAATAAATCAGAAAAGGCTGACTGAAAGCTGCTGAGCAGCTGGCCTTCTCTGACCTACTCCAAGTCAGTATTTCCTGCTATAGTACCAATCATTCAAAATGATGCAGGTTATACAAAAGCCTTACAGAAAGCCAAAAGATAACAGACGGAAAGGCTTCTAAGATCACAGAAAATCCACAATGTAAAAAATCAAGAGATGACTAAGCAAAAAAGCAAATTTTTTTTTTCTTTGACATCTTTTTAAACTTACCATCTCTGTTAGTTTCCCATTCTACATTTTCTTCTTCACTTTCTGGAGTTCTCTCCTTGGTTATTTTGATGTCTTCCTTCTCCCTATGTCTTCCCCTTGAAGACTCTTTCTAAAATTGCACATATAAATTATAAAGTCTTTGATTTTTTAAATGTATAACTTCATTAAGAGAAATGTTTGAATTTATACTTATTCATAATCATGTCGGTAAGTCAATCTAAGAAATAGTTACCCACTCACACAAAGCAGTAAGTTCTAGACATTTCATTCCACTGTTCTACTAGTACATCTTTATAAAGAACGAGGTCCTGGTTCAAGGAAAAAAAGCAAGTATAAAACTTTGTGACCTTCCGTGTATGATATGCATGGGGAAAATAGTCATTTAAACATTTACACAATATACTGGAATGATCTGGTATTGAGCATAATTTCATAAATATTCTCTACTATATAGTAATCAAACATTTAATAACTTTATTTCAGATTAAGAATATCCTAACATTATTCTTTCTTAGAGAAATAATACTATTGAAAAATGATTTTATATCTCCTAGTTACCTTTAAAAACAAAAATTTACAATTATTTTAATAGGAATCAACATATGTAAATTGTTTTTACAACACTAAAAGATAAATAAACTAATATTTAAAGTTATGGCCAATAGGCCATCTTCACTTGAAGGATTTCATTTTAATCCGGGTACAATCTTAGACTATAAAACAAAATCCTATAATAAAAAATAAGCTATTTTAAAACTCAAATTAAACATCCAGTTACATCAGACTTATAAATATTATCTGAAAAGTCTCCAGACACTACAGGAAATTACAAACCAATCCCTGTCTTAATGAAGCTCATAATCTTCTTCCCCACATCTATACCTTTTCATTAAGATGCTAAATCTTACATGACAATGATAATCTCTTCTCTGAATAAATATTTTTAAACAATGATCCAGCTTACCATTTGAATATTAGAGATATGTGTAATAGATACAGAAATTAGCAGATAAGGACATGTAGTGCTAAGCTACAACTGCTTCTTTACTATAAATATAAGATGTAGTTATCATAAATCTAGGACAGGGAGAACCTCAGCTGTCCAACCCCTTTATTTTAAACATAAGCAAAAACTGAGGCAAAAGGGAGGTTAAGTGGCATGCATACAGGAAGGATTCTTCAGACTGAGGATTTGAATGAAATCATATTATATAACTAAAAGATTACTATATATTGTCACACAGGAGGTCCACAGGATTAAACTAACAAGTGGCAGAATGTGAAATGCAGAGAAGGAATTCCACTGGCTTCTAGGGCAAAAGAAAGGGAATAAAATCCAAGATTACTAACAACAATAACCAAAAGCTTTAGACAGGCCAGGGCCAAGAACTAAAAGAAGCCCAGGAAGGAAGGAAGAGATCAGAGCCAGGTTCCATTTATTTGTACTGACAATAGTTCTCAGAACCAGTTGTCAAGAACATTTTATAAACGTTTTAATAGCAATTCCCTACTGATGTGATGGGAGCCAAAACACAGATAAAATTTATTTTTTCAAAGTGAATTAGTATTCAAAACTAAGGTAAACTGTAAGCTAATTTTCTTTTTTTTTTTTAACTAAAGGCCACAGTAACATGACTTTTTATAGCTTCATAAGTTTCTCTTATCATTTTAGTCCCCTATAAAAGTCCATAAATTTTTCTTTAAAACCACAAACCCCACCTTTAAGCTATTTCAGAAGTAGTTGGGGGAAGGTCTCCCGTTCCAGAGATGTAGCCATGAAGAGAAATGCCAAATAAATAAAGATGGTGGCTACAATACCACCATTTAATAAAAGCAGTATGTGAGTAAGCCCTGAATTTACAGCTAAATGAAACTGGGGCAAAAGAAACAAGCTCTGGATAAAGAAATTATCTCCAGAGATTTTAATGCTGGCAGCAAACCCCATATTAGCATAAACTTTATTTCTAAAGTTTTTGTTTAAGAGAACACTGATGAACTAAATAGCTGCCCTAAATTTCAAATATTTTCATTGGTACATTAAAATGCTACTTGCACAAGATGTTCCTAAAGATTCCAAGGCTTGACACGAAACATTTGAGTCAAGAACCTAAAATTCTAACAGGGCAGAACATATCACTGAAAGCTGGTAAGAGTGGTTAATAGTAGGAAAAAGAATAATCAATGGACTATTATTTCTCCTGAACATTGAAAGAATGACTAAAAAGCACATAATCAAATGCTTATGACATTCCATGCCCTGTGCTAACCACTAGACATACAAATACAAAAAGATTGTGGCCGCCCTTTACAACATATATAGAAATAGGGGGAAACACTTATGGGGAGCGGTGACCAAGAAGGTGTATTTTGGGTGAGGAAATCAAAAGGATGATAATTGAAGTCACAGTTCACAATGGTGAACTCTCATCAATCAGAGTCAAGAACCGGATTGTCAGTTAAGAGGTTAAGGCTAGAGCACAGCAACATGGCATGAGGATGGAAAGGGAGTACCCATGGAAGAGCAAACATGGTTTTGGCATAAAGGATAAAAATACCCACTCAGAACAAGAGAAGCACTGTGCCACAAAAGTCTTTTATCTTATATTCTGCTCAAGCTTCCAAAAAACTTAAAGAGTATAAAAAATTGAAACATCTTACTGAGTGCTTCCAACAGGGCTGAAAAAAATCCCTTTGTATCTGCAAGTGGTCCCCAAAAGCTTAAGAGGTAGACGTTGACTTTTGAGGAAAAACAAAAGACAAAAAAAGAAGAAATAAAAAAGGCAGTATGTAATTATATAGAGCAATGAAGTCCAATTTCAGGTCTAGCTCGAATTTAGTGTCACCAAGAGCCTTGAGAACCCTCCACAAAAGCTCAAAGGAGGGGACAGAAACATTTGGCTAAGACAGTCACTGGGGCAGCACAAGCAAAAGTCCTGGTGGCCATTAGTTCCCATCAATCTTATTTTTTCCCCCTCTTCTATTCACAAGGATCAAATCCTAAATCAACCTTCAACAAGGACATTAGCAACTGAAAAGGAAGAGAATAAGCATGTATATGGCACCTACTGTGTGCCAAGCACTCTGCTAAGTGTTTTACAAACATCATCTCATTTGATCCTCACAGCAACCCCAGGAGGTAGGTACTGTTATTATTACCATTTAACAATTGATGAAACTGAGGCAAATAGGGTCACACAGATAGTAAGTATCTGAGGCCAGATCTGAAGTCAGGTCTTCCTGACTCCAGGCCCAGAGCTCTATCCACTGTACCACATAGACACTTAGTGAGGAATAAAGGAAGACAATGAACAAAGGTGACCAAATGTCTCTTACTAATATTATGCCAGTAAATTAATGAGCATGAATGGTTGGTAAGAAATGTACTTCTGTACAATGAAGGTAAAGCTTCACAAAAAAATTAGGCTTACTGCAACGTACTGCTGGGTAGCATGGCAACTCAGCACGCAGGATTTGTCTAGGTCTCATTTTAAGGATTTTATTAACAAGTAGGTTACATAAAAAATGACATGATTTTCAACTTTCCTCTTTTTTTAATCTCAGAAAGGCCTATAAACAACTGTGTTAGACTTAAGAGTTCTGAACAAGGCAACGTCTAGCCATGATTCTAAAGGAATGACGAACCAGCAATTCACCCTCCAGACAGAGGTGACAAACTCAAGATGCAGAAATGTACACTTCTGGACATGGCCAATGGAGGACTGTGTTTAGTTTGCCTATACAGGGCTTGGTTTTGTTTTGTTTTGTTTTCTAACAAATGTTTTATTTTCCAATGGGAGTGGGATTGGCGGGGGGGGGGGAGAGAATGCTCATTAATAGCAAAAGTAAAAGGAACATAAAAAGCAAAAAAAAAAAGCTATAAGAAGTAACATAAAAAGCAAAAAAAAAAGAAAAAAGAAAGCTATAATAAAGTCCACAGACTAATAGGTAGACCTATTATATAATCTTGCCATTCTGGCACAAAAATGCTATCATTTTCATACACATCTAGACATGCCATCACAGGTATAGCCAAAAGGCTGAGGTAACACTGTCATTTGGAAATTCTAATTTTAGGGGCCCATGTTCATGAAAAGAGTTTTTAAATAGTATCTTTCTATGTGTTCCCAATATACAGGAAACCTTGTAGCAAGTTTTAAGATCAGTTTGGTTATTCTGTAAATTCTCTTATCTGCAAAAGAAGCCCTTGAACAAACTATTCAAAATTCAATGTGATGCCTTACGAAACTGAAATTTTGATATTTAAAGCTAACATACAACACAGTATGTGCCATACACTGTGCTGTGTACTGGGATACAAAAACAAAAACAAAACAGCCTCTAGCCTCAAGGAGCACATAGTCCAACTGGAGGAAACAACACATACAAAAATAGTTGGAGACAAAAAAAAAGGAACCTTGCAGGGGAAGGCACTAGCAGTGAGAAGGCCCAGAAAAGGCTTCATGCAAAAGGTGACACTTAAGCTAGTTCTGAAGGAAGTCAAGGACTCCCAAAACACAGAGCTGAAAAGGGAGAACACTGCAGGTATGTGAGACAACCAGTGAAAAGGCACAGAGTAAGGAAACGGGAGTGTATTGTGGGAGGAACAATCAATACCAGAATGACTAGAACAGAGTGTGTGGAGGAGGGTAATAAATATAATACAGCAAGAAAGGCAGGATGGGGCCAGGCTACAGAGAGCGTTAAATAACAAACAGCAATTATAATGCTTCTTGGAGAGAAAAGGAGAACAACTTGGTCAGACCTATGCTTTATGAGAATCACTTTGGTAGCCTTTGTACAGAATATGGACCAGAGTAAGGAGAGATTTAAGACCAAAAGATAAATTGGGAGACTGTGGCAACAGTTCAAGTGAGAGATGATACAGGCCTCAACTACCACAGTTGCTCTAAGAGCAGAGAGAAAGGAATGTATGCAAAAGATGTTGTGGACGTCAAAACAGCAAGATATGGCAACTAATGTGATATCTAGGGTGAGGGAAAATGAGGAGTCAAAGAAAACACTGAGGTTCTGTAACAGAGGGGACTGAGAGAATGTAAGTGCCTTCAACAATAATAAAGAAGACCAAAAGAGAGGTGAAATTTGAGGAGAAAGCTGAGTTCTATTTTGGACAGGTTGAGTTTGAAATGCTCATAGGACATCCAGTTTTGAAACAGGTAGTTGTTGATGTAGAACTCGTGGTGCTGGGTAGGGAGACTAGGCTGGGATGAATTTGATATATAGGGAATCTTTAACATAGAAATTAACTGAACTCATAGAAGCTGATGAGGTTGCAAAGTGAGTGAGTAAAGACACAAAAGGGAGCTCAGGACAGAGCCCTGAGGTAGACATGGAGTTAAGAAGTTTGACTGAGGAAGGGAGAGCTAACAAAGCTAATAAGATTTAGTGAGAGTTTAAGGATAGGAAACTAAGGCATGCAGGAAAAATATCAGTAGTTGAAGAGAGGTTGCAAATTATAAAGAAACAGAGAATGATGGAAGGAGGGAGACTTCACCAGAAACTGGAGTTAACAAAGGGAAACTAGTCACTCAAGACAGAAGTATCAAACACACCCAAGGCAGCATTGCAGCCAACACTGGGAGGTACAACCTGAACCAGATTAAAATATAATTGAGAAATACTTAACAAAAAATAAAAACACAATAGAACAGAAATGATGTTAATATTGTAAAATGAGCTGAAGAAAGAAATGGCAAACCATTCCAGTATGTTTGCCAAGAAAACACCAAATGGGGCTAGGAAGAATTGGATATGACTGAAGAACAACACATGTTAACATGTTGTTTTTCTAAGTCAATATGCGGCCAACAGGGATCTTTACGTACAGTTTAGTGGCCTCACTTCTATTTGAGTTTGATACCACTGACTTAAGGGATAGAGACTGGGGAGAGAGGACAATGCAGCCACAACAAGAGTGATAAAACTTCAGCCACTTAAATAGTAAGCTAAAGGAGTTCAAGATTAAATGCTTTTGTCATTCTGTCATTTCAGTCACGATCCCATTTGGAGTTTTCTTGGCAAAGATACTGCAGTGATTTGCCATTTCTTTCTTCAATCCATTTTACAGATGAGGAAACTAAGGCAAACAGTGTCAAGTGACTTGCCCAGGGTCACAGAGCTAGTAAGTATCTCAGGCCAGAATTGAACTCACAAAGATCAGTCTTCCTAACTCCAAGCCTGGCACTCTGTGCACTGAGCCACCTAGCTGCCCGACTAAATTTTTATCAAATTAAATAAAGTACAACCTCATAATCTTGAGGCTGTAGAAACTTCTCATAGAAATCACACTGCAGATATAACTTAAGAAATAAAAATTTATATACATATATATGAATAATACATATGAAATGGGATATTATGGTTTATATAGAAACCATTATTTGAAAAAGCTATGTGCGTGTGTATGTGTGCACGTGCAAATGTGTGCGCATGTAAGCTTTTATTTTCATTTTTCTAAGGAAAAGACAACTCAATTCCTATAGATTCCAATATAGTTCTAGCAGAGCTCAATATTAAAGCATCACTGATTCTATCAAGCCTTTGGAATACCTGATAAATAAAAATACTATAGTTTATCAGAGTAATAAATGAAATTACACAATAATAAATTATATAAAATCTTCGGAATTTTTCCTAGTAAAACATTTTACTGTGTGATCTAAGAGACATGTAACAATTCACAGAGGAAGAAACTGTAAAGGTACATAAGCATTTAAATGTAAATATGCATGTATGTTAGCAATGTGTGTATTACACATTTTCTAAAATATGTTCGAATTGCTTAAGATACTGCAAGGCGAAGAGATATGTATGTAGCAGGTGAAGGACAAAGACTTGAACTCAGTTTTCCTGGCTCCAGAGGCAACCTTGTACCCACTAAGTCATCCTGTCTCTATTATTCCATTCCATTGTTACAGAGTTCTAATTCTTAGGAAGTTTTTCCTTATTTGAAACCAAAATCTACTATAATGGGAGTCTGATAGTTTTGAAGGTAGGTAATTTGCACAAAGAAAGGCAGCATTCACCAAGACATATGAAAATTAACTTGTAAATTTTATTTTGGCTATATTTTTATTGATATTCATAGTCTTAAAGTATGCCAGTATGCTAAACTTCTCTTTAGAGTAATATGTAATAACTTTAAGTCTGATTGTTGACAATAAAAATTAATTTTAATAATTAAACACTTTCACAAGCAAGTATCTTTACAAAAGATTCAGAATCCTGAGGTTTTTTTCTTATTCTTTTATCCAGAATTGACATAAATCAAACAGATGTCAGCTCATGTCAGGCTAAATAAAAGTATTCTCTTTCATAATTAATTTTCTGACTTTAAAATAAGGAAAAAAGGTCAATGGACCTGAAGATTTCCTCTTTCTCAAATCCTTGAGATCTTTAAATATTTTGGGCAAAAAAAAAATGGTTTTTCAGCAAATAACTTAAGTAAGGGGTTCTTAATGCCTTTTAGCATTTAAAAAATTTGAACTGCTTTTTCAAATTTTAAGATACTGTAAGCTATAGGAGTAGCAGAGACAGGGCTACATGTAGCACAGACCTTACCTCTAACCATCTCTAGGACCCAATCTACCACTAAGACACTTCACAATGGAGTTAAGCTCCTTAAGGGTATCTCAGATATTGTTTCTGAATACCAAGGGTCTAGCACAGTGATTGAAATATAGTAAGCACCTAATAAATGTTTGTTGTATTAAATTAAATATTATGACCAGAGTCAAAGAAAATAAAAGCACAAGGGGCAGCTAGGTGGCACAGTGGATAGAGCACCAGCCCTGGAGGCAGGAGGACCTGAGTTCAAATTTGGCCTCAAACACATTAACACTTACTAGCTGTGTGATTTTGGGCAAGTCACTTAACCCCAACTGCCTCACCAATGAAAAAAAAGAAGAAGAAGAAAAGAAAAGCACAAAAGAAAAGTATACTTTCCAAATTTAGGTAAGTCAAAAACTGCTACCCTCGATATGATCTGTATGTCTCCTTAATCACATCAAAGCATACAGAATATAATCAAAGACAATATATTATTTGGTTAATTTTAACATGTCCAGGGTCAAATGGTCTTCAAAGAGAAGTAAACTGCAGAGAGTCTAGAAAAAGCAGAGTCAAAGAGTAATAATCTATTAATGTGTACCCTGTACTGCCTAGAGAAGGAGGAGCTCTGATTATAATAACCAGGTTACCAAGATAGAATGCAAATCTCTTAAGAAAATCCAGGAAAGACTTGTATGCACTGATGCTGAGTGAAGTGAGCAGAACCAGGAGAACACTATACACAGTAACACACACATTGCACGATGACTAACTTTGATAGACTTAGCTCTTCTCAGCAATGCAAGGATCTCCAAAACTTTCATGATGGACTATCCACATCCAGAAAAAGAACTATAGAGTCTGAATACAGAACGAACCATACTATTTGCTCTTTTTTTTTCTTCTGTTTTGTTTCCTCTTTCTTGTGGTTCCTCCTATTGGTTCTAATTCTTCCTTACAACATGACTAATGTGTAGATATGTTTAATAGGAATGTGTATGTAGAGCCTATATCAGATTGCACACTGCCTTGAGAGAGAAGTTGGGAGGAGGGGAGAAAAATTTAGAACTCAAAACATTCGGAGGTGATTGTTGAAAACTAAAAATAAATTAATTTAAAAAAAAAAGAAAATCCAATTCTCTTTACCATAATTGTACACTTACTAAGCAACCTTCAAAATCTATAATTTAAACTCCAGAAAAGAGCACAAGAAAAAATGTCTTCGTAGCAAGTATTCAACCTTCATGTTTTCAAATGTCTCCTACTACAAATTCGTAAGGTGGACTCTACTACATAATTCTCATTTTACTGATGTAATTCCATACCCCTAGAGTCTAATGACCTGTAAATGAACTAATAAAATCAAGGACCAGTCCCACAGTGATTCCACCAGGATTTAGATACCCCATCTAAAGCCCAGATTAAGCTCCAGATAATCAACCTCTCTCAAGCACTATAGCATCTTAATTACAATAAAGAACTTAAGGCAATTTAGATGGATTTTCAGATTTTAAAAGGCATTTTTGCTAAATAACATCTCTCAGCTATCTTCAAGAATGCTGTTAAAAATTTAATCTAAGAATAATAAATCAAAATCATATTTTTAACTTTCTAACAAAATGGAACATAAAGTAAGGTCTTTTAAAATTATCTGATACTTGTGAAAACTTGTTTCCTACCCTTACTGGTGAAGATGACTCTTCAGTATTTCGTTTCTGAGGCTCTGTTTCCACATCTTGCCGCTTATTCTTCATCCTTTCCCTAAGATCACCAGTGGGTCTTTCTGGTGACCTTTATAATTTAGAAAAAGAAAAAAAGGAAATATTATATGATATGACTCAGAGACATAACTAGAAAATTCACTCTTAAATATGGATAATTTCAAAAATTTAAGACTACTCAAGTTTGGAAAAATTAATCCATGTTTCAACTCTGCATACACAGGGGTAAAAATAGGCAATACTCTCAATACCATTCAAAATATACATAGTTAAATATTTATTTTGGTCAGATACTATTGAATTAGATGGGGAAATCATGCACAATATTAGATATGGAAATTTGGAAATTAAAGTTTGACTTTTCCCATCTTCATGCTTGAAGGCCAATACTATTGTTTATTTAAAATTTGTCAATCATCTGGCATATTAACTGGGTATGAGACCACTTTGTCAAAGCAAAAATTCAAGGAATAAAACTGAGAAATGGAATTAGTGACACTTAACTATTATAGTTAGCCTAAGAGAATTATTCATACAAAGAACCATTAATTTATAAATTTGCTAATGCAGCACATCTGCAAACAAAAAACAGCAACAACTAACAAAAATAACATGCATTTTAAGTCAAGCAAAATTCAGACATAGTGACTTAATTCCAGCTAAGGAAATGGGGAAGGTGGAGGAGCAAGGGAAA
Organism: Vombatus ursinus; assembly: GCF_900497805.2. NCBI lineage: Eukaryota > Metazoa > Chordata > Mammalia > Diprotodontia > Vombatidae > Vombatus > Vombatus ursinus. The sequence continues at coordinate 25,622,456 of NW_020954580.1, read as the reverse complement.
GGAGAATTGAATGAAAAGATATGTATCTGTACATACACACTAATGGTATAAATAATGTATAATAGACATCCTTTGATTTTAATTTATAAAGTTCAATTTACTGACAACAATATCAGCCCAGAGATTATAAGAAGGAAAAGGAAAAGGAAAATGTATCACTTTTAAAATATTCCTGGCATTCTTCTGGTACAAGGGAAATAAAGAATTAAGTAATAGTTACCACCACTCTCCTAATGTCAAAAATTACCTGAGAAAAACCTATAAATTAATTACAAATGACATATCTAACTCAATTTAAGAGGCATTTAGGTGAGATGTACTGGGTAATGATTTAAACACAGATGATACATTTAGTAAACTAAAATTAAAGTTATATTTGTAAAATGTTTTTATGTTAAATGAAAATATTAGCAAGATAAGAAGTAGCATGGTATATGTAGTAGACTGAGAGCTGGTCTCAGAGTCAGAAACACAGAGGGGTTTCAAGTTGAGGCTCTGATACATATAAGCTTTGTGATCTTGTACAAGTCATTGAAAACTCTTAATACCTCAGGCAATTCCAATATTTTAAGTTGCAAAACAGCTTCCAAACCACACAGGTAAAGGGCAGCAAGGTGGCGAAGTGGATAGAGCTCTGGCCTTGGAGGACCTGAGTTCAAATCCGGCTTCAGACACCTGACACTAGTTATGTGATACTGGGCAAGTCACTTAACCCCGATTGCCTCACCAAAAAGCAAAAAAAAACCCACAGTAGTAGAGAAAAGTTCTTAACCAGAAATTCCATGTCATGTTATTTGCACAAATGCTTATCTGTAGTTCTAATATAATGGCATTAAAAAGATGCTTTCAATCAACTAACAATTATTCATTAATGACTGACTATATGCCAAGCACTGTTCTCAGCTCTAGAGATACAATACAAAAGTGAGACAGTGCCTGCCCTCAAAGAATTTATATTCTACTAGACATCATGATAACAGAAATTTATTTTTTATCACTAACAAATTCTTAAGTGTTTAAAAGTTTTTTTTTAAACAGGGTATACAATCAGAGCTTACAATTTTCTACGCAGAGGAGGTTTCCCACAAATTATCTGCCTGAATATTAAATTTGTGCAAAGTAAATTTTCTAAAGTGTGCTATTTTATTTTAGTTTTGAACTAAAACTATTTCTGCCAAATACTGAAGAAGGAGAAAGAAAGAAGGGGGTAAGGGAAAGGAGAGAGGAAGAAAGCAGGAGAAACAAAAAAGGTACATTTCAACTGTAACAGCTTCCAGAACTTAGGACTTCAGCATTAATCACAGTGAGGTCACTTTTCTGGACAGAAAAATTGCTTTATTTGCCTTTTTAAAATCTGTTTCTAAAAAACAGGAATGATATATTTATTACTCTGAAGAGGTCATGTTAAATGGAAACAGTAAAGGTGTAAAAAAGTAAAACTTGGAGTAGCTATGGGAAGGCAAACCCACATGGATCTCTAAACCAGTCCAACCATTTTGGAAAACAATTAGGAATTATATGACAGAAAAAAGTGACTAAACAGTTACTATCCTTTGACACAGCAATTACACCACTGGGCATATTCTCCAAGAAGGCTTGAAATACAAAGTTCCCATAGACAATCAAAATATTCCCAGAAGCACTTTCTGTAATAGCTAAAAACTATAAACAAATTACATGCTCATCAATTAAGAATAACTAAACAAACTATTTTAAGTGAATGTAATGGAATATTATTGCACTATAAGAAATGACAAATGAGGAAATGAGAGAATCCTAGGGAGACTTTTATGAACTAATGAATATTTGCAATGACTACAATAGTATTAAGACAACACTAAAACACAGCCAAACTCGAATTAAATGCAATGCTCAATTTTGGTCCCAGGAGACGTGAAGGAGTATACTTCTCTCCTCTAATAGAGAAATGTAGAACTACATGTGTATAATGTTGCACAGACACAATTTTGTCACCATGTCAGTTGGTTTTGTCTAACTATTTTACTTTGTTACAAGGGAGGGCCTACAGGAAGCAATAGTATATTGGGAAATGACGGGTGGATGCAAAGAAACAAAAAAGTATCAACAAAACTGAGAGAAAACATTAAAAATAATAAGCTCTATTGTAAAAGTTACTGTTTCTAATCATGTAGTTCCAAGTTTCACAAATTAAGGACAATAGGCTGAGTTTCATTTGAGAAGATATCTAATTTCCTTTAAAATGTCTCTCATAATGCTTTATTTTGTTAGAACTAAAGTTACAGGCTGTGGTAAGAGAAGGTAAGAGTAGTGGATTGCTAAATGTCCTTTTCTTGTTACTATATTTGGGGCATTCTGAATAGACGAGGATTAAATAATTATTGCAAACTAACTTTAAAGTGTTAAGACCATATCTTGGTACTATTTTTAGATGCTCTGAACATGTAGGTAGTAACAGTAAACAGAGTAAAGGACCTAGAGTCAGATTTGAATTTAAAACCTATCTGAGATACTTATTAGCTGCAGAATCCTGGGCAGGTCACTTGATCTCAGTTTGCCTCAGTTTCCTCATTGGTAAAATGTGGATAATAATAGCACCTTCCTACCCAGGTTGTTATCATGATCAAATGAGATAATATTTGTAAAGTGATCAGCACATTGCCTGGCACATAGTAAATGCTACGTAAATGTTAGATATTATTATCAGAAGTTCTGAAAAGGCAAAGCATACAATTTATTTTTTTTAATTTTTTTTATTTTTATTTTGCTAGGCAATGAGAATTAAGTGACTTGTTCAAGGTCACACAGCTAGTAAGTGTCAAGTGTCTGAGGCTGGATTTGAACTCAGGTCCTCCTGACTCCCAAGGCTGGAGCTCTATCCACTGCTCCACCTAGCTGCTCCTAAAGCATACAATTTAAAAGAGAAAACTAAAGAGAAATGAACTTGTGAATATTTTTACTACTAGCCTAGTTATTTTAAAGCTTTACTTTCTTTGTAATATTCATTTAAATCATTTTCTTCATTTCTTGTTGATCAATGGCACTAATTTATGTTTATAACACTAGTATTTTTGTTTTAAAGTTACAAACAGCTCCCTTTTCACCAAAAAATAAAATGGTTAAACAACAAAAATCAAATTCTTGAGATTCTATGAACTCCTACTACCACTGCCTTAAGGTATTATTAAATATATTATCAATATAAGAAAGGTAGAAGAAGCCCACAAAAGAACTACAAAAATAAGCCATTCACTGTCACTTATTTAATTTGGATTCTCTTAAGCCCTATTTCAAAGCTAATGAAATAATACTGATTAAGACAGGTTTATTAAAAACATTTCAAATGAAGAATTAAGCTTGAAAATGTCTTTAAAATATCCAATATAGACATACCAATGTTTCTTTTTAACAACTTTATAAAAGTTCACCGTTTTCCCTTCCCTACCTCCCCATATTTTCTATTTTTTACATAAGACAGATGCTGACATTTTCCAAGAATTTGTGCACTTTCTTAAAGCTAAATTTACCTTCTATAACTGCTGCTATAGCCTTTGCCTCGAGGTGAAGGGCCATGTACGAATCTACATGTGTTCCCATAGGGACAGTTGCCAGTCTTCAGCCAGTTACGGCACTGTGTCTAAAAGAGACAGGTATTACTGGATGAATTCCATGAAATTTTAGTAATAAGATGCCTGAGAGACAAAAGTAAAATAAGTCTAATCATTCCAGCTAATCTGATAACTTATTCTAAAAGTAATAAAAAAAGGCAAATAAGGGGAAAAGTTTTTAAAATATTAATTTTTCAACTTTTTTCAAAAGGTAATTTTTAAAAATCTACCAAAAGGAGTTGCAAAATGATCCAATCATTTTGGAGAGCAATTTGGAACTATGCCCAAAGGGCTATAAAAATGTGTATTCCCTTTGACCCAGCAATAGCACTTCTAGGGTTGTATTCAAAAGAGATCATAAAAATGGGGAAAGGACCCACACATACAAAAATATTCATAGCAACTCTTTTTGTGGTGGCAAAGAATTGGAAATTGAGGGAATGTTCATCAATTGGGGAATGGCTGAACAAGTTGTGGTATATGAATGTAATGGAATACTATCGTGCTATAACAAATGTTGGGCAGACTTCAGAAAAACCTGGAAAGACTTGTATGTACTGAAGCTGAGTGAAGTAAGCAGAACCAGGAGAAAATCGTACACAGTAACAGCCACATTGTCCGATGACTAACTTTGATAAACCTCTTCTCAGCAATGCAAGGATCTAAGACATCTCCAAAAGTCTCATGAAGGAAAATGCTATCCACATCCAAAGAAAGAACTATGGTGTTTGAATGCAGATCTGAAGCATACTATTTGCTCTTTTTTTTTCCTTCTGTTTTGTTTTGCTTCCTCTTTCTTGTGGTTCCTCCTATTGGTTCTAACTCCTCCTTACAACATGACTAATGTTAAAATACGTTTAATAGGAATGTATATGTAGAACCTATATCAGATTGAATGCCGTCTTGGGGACAGAGGTGGAGAAAAATTTAAAACTCAAAAGTGTATGGAAATGATTGCTGAAAACTAAAAATAAAATAATTAAAAAATCTACCAAAACAACTTTATCAACATTACTATATTAAAAACAAACAGTTCTTTGCTAAATCAAACCAATACTTAGCATGAGGAATTCCAAAAGGACTCTCATGTTTATACTGCTAATGACTCACCTCAGCTGTATTTCCAGTACTGGGTCCAAGTCTTTCAAATACACTTGGTCTTCGGGATGTGCTATCAGATATGGTCTTGGTATTTTCCACTGTGACCTTTCTTCTAATTTTTGACATCTTGTACTACTTTAACCAAAAAGAGAGACAAAAATCATAAAATACTTTGGTTTTAAATAACTGAGATCAAACTCACAAACAGAACTATTACACTGAAACTGGGAAGGGTTACAGTTGAGATCAAGGATGAACATGCAAATTCAGGCAGAGAGAGAAAGCACACGTCAGAGCATTTTGTTTTTGTTTTAAAGATATACACCACATAAAATAAAATTTATGCTAGTCAAGTTAATATGGTGACTGAGATTTTTATTTACTCCTAAGTTTTTAAAAATCTTCCTCTGTTCAAAATGTTCTAATATTGTCTCACTAACATAAAAAGCAGCAGTTTTTACAAAAAAAAAATTGTCTTAGTAAATATTACATTTATCACTATTAAATTTTGCCCAACATTCTAGCTTGTCAATGACCTCCTCACTCACAGCTTATACTCCAAAGGATCCTAGATCTCTTCTTTATGGGGTATCCCTATCTGCCCATCCTGGGAGAATTCTTGTTCTTATCCACCCACAAATTCCCCATATCCTCAAATTCTCTTGATATCCTAAGTATGCTCAATAGAACCACTGGTTATCTTTCATTCTTGTCATTTTTGATCATACATTCTCTTGATGGCATATTTTACATCAGTTCTACATAATTCTTATTTGTGTGCTACATAAAACGTGCTACATAAAACCTGCACGAGCTCATTATAAATCTTTCTTTTGCCCTTTGAGTAATTCTTAACAATACTTCCAAGAGTGTAGTACTCCACGGCTTAAGCCCTAATGCCCACTTTGTAATCTTCTGAAGGCCCCAGGAAATGCCCTGCCTTACTTCTCTTTGCACACTTATAAACAACTGCTTACCAAGTTTCTTTCCTTCCCTGGCCCTTAACTAAACAGAAAACCGTTTCTCAGTTTTTCTTCCCCTAGTAGACTTACTGCTAGAAACGATATACAGAAAAAGCTCAAAATGGTTTAAATTGCCCTTTTTTCCTTTTATGCTTCAAATGCAAAGATACACAAGGTAGTAATAACAGGTCTTTAGATACACATAGGGGGACAGCTAGCTGGTGCAGTGGATAGAGCACCGGCCCTGAAGTCAGGAGGATATGAGTTCAAATCCGACCTCACACCAAACATTTGACACTTACTAGCTGTGTGACCTTGGGCAAGTCACTTAACCCCTACTGCCTCACTAAAAAAATAAATAAATAAATAATAGATATACATAGGACCAAAGTAAGCTTCTGCAAAGTAGATGAAAAACACCTCAACTCAGTAACTCTCCTGGGCAGAAATGAAACAAGGTGCTGAGATAATGGCCAGTAGGAGAGAAGGAAATTCGATACCAAATACAGAATTTGTCTTTCTCAAGCTTTTCCAACTCTTCTTTATTCTAGTGCCAGCCCTCTGTTAATTATTTCCTATTTATCCTAGTTATAGTTTGCTTTACATATATTTGCATGTTGACTCTTTCATTAGCTTGTAAGTTCCTTGAAGACAGGCACCATTTTGATTTTGTTGCTGTTTTGGGTTTCAGCCTGTTTTAGTATCCCCAGCCCTTAGCATAGTACCTGGAACATAGTAAAACAACTAATACGTGTTTTCTGATTGACTGCTACCAAGAGGAAGCAGGACACAGATGGGGGATTCCAGGCCTCATCAAGGGGTGATGGGAAAGAAGAGGAAAATCTCCAAGGGCAGGTAAGGGAATTTTCTGGGGCTGCCCATTGAGCAGCCAATTCCCAGGGAGCTATTTTATAATCACAAAAATCAAATGTCCTCAAGTTTTATTATTGCAACCTAATATTCCTTATTTTGCATATAAAAGACAGGGAGTATCTTGAAGACAAAAAGAACAAATTTTTTTCTACCAACCATTTTCATACATCCAAGACAATAACTCAAAGAAATTTTTAACTTCTTTTACCTATCAACCCAAAGAAACTTCCTGTGTCTTCTGTACACACCTCTGATCTCCTTACCTTTCTTTTCTACATGTTCATTACTTCCTTCTTCCATTTCTGATTTGTTATTCATCCTTCACTAGCTACCACAAAGACCATTTCCTCCATATTAATTTATAACTATATCTCCAACTGTGATAATTTAAAGTAACTTTCAAAACCTTTAAAAAATTCTGACTCACAAAGAAAAATGGAAAAATATACAGTTAAAGTATAATTCTCCTCTATCCTCCAAACTAAAGGAAGATGTAATTAAGCCAATAAAATAGACATCTTAAACTCAACATTTCCAAAACTGAACTCACTGTCATTGCCCCAAAACCACTTCCCTCCCAACCTTCCCTATTACTGTCAAGGGCACTACAATCTCCCAGTCCCCCAGAATTGAAACCTTGGTGCCAGCCTCACCTCTTCATTCTCTCACCCTCCATATCCAATCTGTTAGCAGAGCCCATCTGTCTTACCTTTTTTTTTTTTTACATTTCTCACAGAAGTTCCCTTCTCTCATCCAATATAATTTGGATAGGAGTCTATAAAAAAATCTCTAACCTAAAGTTCACTAATTGGGGCAGCTAGGTGGCTCAGTGGATAGAGTGCCAGGCCTGGAGTCAGGAAGACCTGGGTTCAAATCTAGCCTCAGACACTTCCTAGCTACATGACCCTGGGCAAGTCACCCTATTTGTCTCAGTTTCTTCATCTGTAAAATGACCTAGAGAAGGAAATGGCAAACCACTCCAATATCTTTGCCAAGAAAACTCCAGAAAAGGTTAGGGAAAGTCAGACACAGCTGAAAAACCTCTACCCTAAATGTAACTAATTATCAAAATCTCAATAATTATAGTAATAGGAAAAGCAAATCAATCAATCAACATTTATTAAGCACCTACTAAGTGACATACATTGTGCTAAACACAGTGAAAAGACAGTCCCTGCCCTCAAGGAATGAGGCAAGAAAAAACACAAAAGGAAGGTGAAAAGCAGAGGGAGCAAGGACAGAGGGTAGTAAAGAGGTGGGGTATCAAGGGCTGAGGGGATTTTAGGATGATGAATGAGATTATGCCATTAAAGAGTTTCGTTGAGAATGGTGAAGTCAGAGAAGTCCCAACTAAGGTCATGCAACCAGGTGGGAAATGAGGAGATAAAATATGCCATTTTATTGGTCTTTTTCATACTTGTTGGGATTTCACTGGTATGGACAACTCCAAATAAGAAAACTCTGAACACTAACGCAGGTCTCTACCTTTTGGTATAAAGTATAATCTTATTTAGCCGCTTGTGGCACAGAGAGGTTAAGTGACAGAAGTGGGATTTGACCTTTTTGCCTCCAAACTAGTCTAGGCCTACATCCACTAAGCCACACTGCCTCTCTCCTTATTAGTCTACACAATAAAAATGACTACAAAAGTGATTTTCAATAGCTGCCCATCTGCTTTCGAATTCTTTTCCTTTGCCTGTTGGCTTCCCAAGCTTCCTTAAAGTCTCAACTAAGTCCCACCTTCTGCAAGAAGCCTTTCCCAATTCTTCTTAATATTAGTGCCTTCCCTCCAAGATTTTCTCCAATTTATCCTGCATTTACTTTATTTGTACATAGTTGCTCCCCCATAAATATCAGTTCTTTGAGAGCAGAAATTACTTTTTGCCATTTTTTTGTAGATAGGTAAGTGATCCCCTTAGCACAACTCCTAATGGCCCGGATAAAGGAGGACAGCACTGCGCAGCTCTATAGATGGGTTACTCAGGCATGGAAAGGAATCTTCTTTTCATTCTCAGAGATTATCATACTGTATGTAAGTATGTCTGTAAGTAAGCACTTCATAAATGCTTCTTCTTATGAGGAATAGGAGCAATGGGGTGAGGGTCACACCGGATTCATGAAATAATAATAATAATAATAATAGCTAACATTTACAGATTGCTTGCTATGTGCCAGGCGCTATGCTAAGTGCTTTACAATTATTATGTCATTTGTTCCTGACAGCAACCTTGGAAAGTAGGTGCTATTATTATCTCCATTTTACAGATGAGGAAACCGAGGCAAATGGTTGAAGTGCACCCGGGGTCGTGCTGAGGCTGGGTTTGAACTCAAGTCTTCCTGACTCCAAGCCCGTGCCAGCTTGCCTCAGATGCCATCTCATGCAGATGCCATCTCATGCAAATGTTTCATTTTACAGAGGAAGACACTGAAGCCCAGTGGTGAGGGGAGGCTGCCCAAAGTCACAGGCAGTGAGCAATGCGAGGTGGGGTTCGAACCCGGGCACTCCCCGCTTTCCCGACGGGGTGCAGCCAGTCCGTCCTATCAGCACGCGCCCGCCTCGGTCCCTCCCCCCGGCCCCGCCCCCTCGCCCGCACAGACGTAAACACGGACAGCTTACCTCCGCCCCGAGCTCCCTCCGAGGGCGCTCCCCGCCGCCCCCGCCGCCCCCGCCTCCGCCGCCGCCACCGCCCCCGCCACCGCCTCCACCCCCGCCACCGCCCCGAGGAGCGGGGGAGGCAACTCCCTGCCCACGGCCCGAGCCTCGGGAGGAGGAGGAGCAGCGTGCGCGGCTCCCGGGAACGGACCCTCGGCTCGCGGGGGCCCCCGGGGGCTGCTGGGAAACGGAGCCCGCCCGCCGCTTAGCCAGGGTCAGGCGAGGGGTGGAAAAGCCGGGAGAAGAGGCGGGCCGCGGGCGGGGGAGCGCGAAGAGGAGCGGAGGGAGCAGGAGCAGGAGGAGGGCAAAGGTGGGGAGAGACTCGAGGGAGGGCAGAGGAGAAGAAGCCTCCGGGAAGAGACGATCGGGCCGCGCACAGATCCCCCTCCGCTTCGTCGCCGGAAGCCGAGAGATCACTGGACCGGGTAGAGGCAGTTTCCGGCCACCGGATTAGTCGTCAGTGCGCACGCTCCACTCGTCACGGGCACGCCTCTCCTCGTAGCCCCCGGATTAGTCGTCAGTGCGCACGCTCTGCTCGTCACGGGCACGCCCCCCGAGGCTACGCCTCCTCCGAAAGACTAAGCCTAGAGGGGGCGGAGTCTGTGTTATGCAGACAGCTTTGGGCGGCTAGAAAAGGCTCCCATTCGTTTTTACCCGTTTACACCGCAGGAAAGCTGGTCCATCATAAAATTTCTAACAGGACGTATACTAAATACATAAAATGCTACGTTAATTCTTATAACTTGTTTCATTCATTCAACAAATATTTATTGAAGAGTATTGGTGAAAGTTCTAGTCCTGACTGCCATTTACACTAGCTGTGCGATCTTAATTCAGTTCTATTCAATAAACATTTATTAAACGCCTACTATGTGCCAGACATTAAGCTAAGTGTACAAAAAGCTCCTCAAGGAGTTTACAGTCTAAGTGTCTTCACCTCTGTCCATCCATTCAAACAATATTTTCCTGAAAAGTTTGGGCTCCAGGGCCCTTTTTAGCTCTGAAATTTTTCTGTATGTAATTTTCTGTTTTCTCCCAATCTATGCAAGTGGACGGTAGCAAATTTCTTTCAAGACTGAGTCCAGGGGCAGCTAGGTGGCTCTGTGGGTAGAGCACCGGCCCAGGAATCAGGTGGACTTGAATTCAAATCCAGCTTCAGACACTTGACACTTAACTAGCTGTGTGACCCTGGGCAAGTCCATTAACCCCATTGCCTAGCCAAAAAAAAAAAAGACTGAGTATTCCCAAGAAGTAGGGCTAAGAAAAGGATCATATATAATATGATAAATATATATTATATATATATATATACATTAATAATATACCCAAAGAGTAGGAGACAACAGAAAATTACATACAGAAAAATTTCAGAGCTGCAAGGGGCGCTGCAGCCCAAACTATTCAGGAAAATATTGTTTGAATGGATGGAGAGAGGTGAAGACACTTATATTGTAAGTTTCTTGAGGGTCAGGACCATTTTTTTCTCTTTTTGTAAGAAAAAGGTCATATATGATATGACAAATATATATATAATGTATATATATATATATTAATTATATACCCTGAGGTAATGAATAGGGCTTGAAGTTGGGGAAGACCTACATTCAAGAACTGCCTCTGACTTCTGATCTTGGCTACATTACTTCAATTACTTCAGAGTTGGAAAAGTTTCCACAATAGATGTCCGCGCCACAGATGAAATAGCAGATCTAGACCATTGTCCACTACCCACATAACAAAATCTAGGTCAGAAGAAGAAAGTAATGTCTTGCTTTCTTTTATTTGAAGTATAAGAAGAAATTTGTTGAAAGTTTGGACCAAAAGTTGATAGATACTGACACTTTTTCTTGCTCCTTCATTGCAGTCATTAAATTTGATGTACCATTTCCAGTCAGCAAGGACATAGGATTGGCTTTTTAAATGACTTACAAAGATAAAACTTGAGATACTGGGTTATCTTACTCCCGCCCCCACCCCTTTCCCCATAAAAGCAGTATTTATGCTGACTATATCCCTTTGGTAAAAACCTGAAAGAGTAGGAAATCCCTTTATCTAAACTAATAATTATTTTTAAAATCTGGCAAAATAATTGGGTCCTGCTATCATGAAATCAGTTATTTGAAATGGGGCATATTAAGTGTTAAGGATGACATGAGAAGCTATTGAATAGACAGCTGCAAAAATTTCTGTCACTGTTGGTCTGATAAATCTTTCTGGAAGCAAGAATCCATATTGGCCTTTGTCTCGAAGTTCAAAAGTAAAAGAATATTTGATGCCCATGTCATAGGCCCAGTCATCTGAACCTCCAGGAGATAAATCTGGAAAAATATGAATAAGTTAATTACCATGTGAAATATAGGTGCCCCAGGATAACTGAAATACATAATACTACGTTACGACCTCAAATTCTGCTTCCTACCAAAAAGAAATCTAATAGAATCAAGGGATTCTTCATTCCTGGAATGTACTCCTTCCATACCTTCTCTCTGAATCCTTCAAAATTCACCTCACTTGCTATCTCTCCTATGTAAAGCTTTTTTGATTCTTCCCATTCCCAGTCGACAGACCTTGTTTCCTCCTCAAACTGTACTGTATTATACTTATCTGTAAAGAGGAGGCACTTAGTAAAGATTTATTTAATTAAATTGTAACTATGTCTACACGGAGAGGCAGGGTTGTATAGTGGATTAAGGTCTAGAATTAAAGACAAGAAGACACTTACTAGCTGTATAACCATGGGCAAGTAACTTAAACTTTTTATACCTCGGTTGTGAGGCTCAAATGAGAAAATGAGTTTTGTCTTTGTAGCCGTGGTGTCTGGTATATAATAAGTACTTAATAAATGTTGAATTGAATGCAGCATTTTTCTTACCTCCCTTCAAGTTTATAAACTTAGGATGGACATAAAGTAGTACCAGTCAATCTCATGACAATATGTTATTATGGGAAAAATATTGGACTTGTAGTCAAAAGACCTGGATTTGACTCTCAGCCCTGGCACTTAGTAGCTATGTGACCCTGGGCAAGTCACAAGCTTCAGTTTCCTCATGTGAATATAGAGATAATAATTTGTTCAGAAAGTGCTTCTGAAATGGCCATGCAAAAAAGATACAGGGTCATATTAACTTTATTAATAAAAATATAAAGAAGCCAAGAGACCTGGGAACAACAGCACCTCATCCCCACAAATATCCGTTGTTTCCTGACTGCCTTCTCCACCCCAGTTGTTATCCAGGAAAGCAACCCTTATGGATGTGGACCTGGCAACTGACCCTTTAGCCCCACCTCCTCAGCAGAGACCCAGAAAAGAAAGTTATAATACCAAAGTCCTTGGCACTGTCCAATGGTTCAACATCTAATAGGGTTTTACTCATGAAAAAATAATCTAATGAGGGCGTTGGAGCATTTCAAGATCCCCTAATGTAGAGGCACCCTGGTTCCCCTACCACATTCCCTTACCACTGGCTGGGAATACCCTCCTTTGGTTGGCTGCTTAAATCAAACAGGCTGCATCGTTAAAATTGGTCAAACTGAGATAGTCTTTCTCTTCCCTGTGTATCTTTTCCTGCTGCGTCCAGAAGGCAAAGCTTGCAGTCAACCTTCATTGTGGATATCATGAACTGAACTGAGAGGGGAAGGGTACATTCTCTCCCTTTTACCCAAGCTTCAGCTCTGAGAATTGGGGCCGGGGTCCTTCTTAGTTTCAGGTACCAGCAGTGATCCCCACCAGACCCCAGAAGTTCAAGTCATAGTGACCTTAAAACCAGAATTCTAGGCAAGATATTGCAGTTAGCCAACCCAGTAGGAAAGATGGAAAAGCCAGTGTACCTGGGACTGAAGTCCTAGGTAAGGTAGGGGGCTAGATTTGGAAGGTAGGACTGTGGGCTGTCTAGAAACTGAGCTTAGCTATGTACCTAATCCTTTCTCCCTCCCCAAGAGTGGGTTGGGGGTGGAATTATACCTCCCGTGTGTTGGGGGGAATGAGTTTATATATTTGTGAATATGTCTTTTGAAGTAAATATTCCTTTGTAAAAGCTAACCTTTTAGCTTTTACAAAGCTAAGTGGTTAAGTGGAACTGGAGTGCAGGGGATCCCCCCCACACTTAGAGGAATATCAGAAGTTGGGGCTAGAGCCAATGGCAGAGAGCCTACATACCCCTAAAACCCTTTCAGTGTACTAGAAAACCTGGAGGAAAAGTGAGATGTAATATACCTGGCCTTCAGGTGGGGGGGGGGAGGTTAGGAAGGCAAGAGAGTGAGTGTTACAGTGAAAATAAAGAAGATGCATTACCCTCTGTTTTGGCACTGAACCAAAAAATATATACCACTGGACCATTTCTTTTGAGTTGCCACTGAAACCTCCTGTATTAGAATGTGAGCTCTATGAGAACAGGGACTGACTTACTTTTATATTAGAATCCCCAACACTTAGCCCAGTGCTTTACACCTAGTTAATACTTAATAAATACTTTTTCCTTTATTCTTTTCCTAATTTAAAAAAAAAAGTCTCCACAAGTAGGCCTTAAATGAATGAATAAAATGAAAGAAGAAATTAATGAATGAATGAATGTATATTTAAGCATTTATAATAGCTGAGTCTTAGAATAGTAAACAGGAGTAAAGTATAAGAAGACTAGAAAGCAAAGAGAGGGCAGGTTGTGGAAAGTTTTAAAAAATGAAATAAAGGATTTTATATTTGATCCTGAAGGTAGCAAGGAACAACGTGAGTTTACTGAGTAATGCAGAGTATTAAACATAGACCGACAAGTCACACTGTGGCCACAACACTACCCTGTCCATCTGAACCAGATTAAAATTGAATTGGGAAATATTTAACCAAATTAATAAAAACACAATATAACATAGATAATGTTAATATGTGGTTTTCTAAGTCAAGATGTGGCCCCCCAAAGATATTTTTACATATGGTTTAGTAGCCCCAATTTCTATTTGAGTTTAACACCATTGAAGTACAGGGTAACTTGGCTAGCCCTGCACTTTAGAACGTCTCTTTGGTAATTAAGTAGAGGATGGACTGGAAAGAGAAGAGATTTGAGACAGGGAGACCAAGCAGAAGACCATTGCAATAGGCAAAGCATGAGATGACAAGGGCCTACACCAAGGTGGCAGCTGTGTGATTGCTGAGAAGCGGGTGTAGACTAGAGATGGTGTGAAGGTAGAAATGATAACTTGGCAACAGATTTCCTTTTGTGCACTCTCCATTCTAGTAAAAGTAAAAAGGGCATGTTGAAGTCATCTGTGTGACGACAAACAAGTCTTTGACTTTTCTTGTTCCTTACTCCTGAAACATATTTTCCAACATATTTTTCACCATCAGCCCCTATGCTTACTTTTGAAAGTTGTCTTGTACCAAAGAATATGTTGCTTTAATTTGGAGGGTCTTATGTTCTTCTTAAAATTCCACTATTTCTTCATAATAGATACTGGTACATAAGTTGCAATTATTTTTATAATGACGCTGGTTTTGCAAATACTTATCATGAGCAATGCTATGGAAGATGACCAAATGTCCCATGAAATTATGTTCCTTGTTACCTTTGGATAGGTGATGAAAACCAACTCATTTTTCTTTCCCACTCCAAGGAAAAGCTGTGAACCATCAGCCCATTTAGCTGCACCTTCCTTTTGTCTTCTGGTCAATCATATCCAGAATGTTAAATTGATAGGACTGACTATGAATGATATGATATGAATGAATGAAGATATGTCCACTTGCTCTTTGGATAAGAATCTCACATTAAGAGTACCAACAGCTAAGTTATTATTTATGGATGGCCTAAAAAATATGATTCTTGGCATTCTCTGCCTCCTTTTCCACTGCTCTATGACCATCACTATGGAAAGAGGTGACCATACAAAACTGAGAGCCATTGTGAAAATTTTTTGTTTCAGAGGTTGCCATGGCCAAAGAAAGATCTTCAAATGGCCTTCTTCTAGGGCAAATTTTTTTAGATGATATTATCTTAATATGATTAAAGGAAACTAGGATTAGCCATGGACACTCATGCAATGATCTTCCTGAAACTCTATTAGTTGATTCTTGAGTAAGTAAAATAACATGTAAAGTGATTTACAAACCTTAGAGTTCTATATAAATGTTAGCTGTTGCTGTTATTGTTGTTATAGTAGCTAAGTTGACGAATTTAATTGGGAAAGGATATTGGTTTGGAGGAGTTAGATGATGAGCTCAATTTTCCACATGCACAGTTTTAGTTTTATTGGAACATCCAAGAGGAGACTTCTTTGGGGCACCCTAATAGTTAAAGGGAGGAAGATGAGGAAGCAGCAAAAGAAACAGAGAAGGCTGGAGGAGATTGTTATTGTTATTGTCATAGTAGTTAAGGCCTGCTCACCAATTGGGGATCCTCTGCCTTAGAATCAATATATCTTGAAGAGCCCCAGCCATTCACTTTGTAATTCACTTTGTAGCTCATCTCCAGTCTGCTCCACTTTCATACTAGCTGCCTGGCCCCAGCAAGAACCTTACTCACTTACCCATTCCCTTTCTAACTCCAATTTATGGTTTGTCTTGCCCTAGTCAAAGGTAAGGTCCTCAAGAGTAGAGACTGTCTTGCTTTCTTGTTTTTTGCATTCCCATCACTTAGCATAGTGGCTGGCACATAGTAAGTGCTTATCAAATGCTTTATCAAGCTATCTACATCTAATCGCCTTTTAACCACCATTAACCACTCCAGTAAAACTGCTTTTTCTCATGATTAAATCCAATGGTCTTTTTCTAAGTTTTCATCTTTGGAGGGGTGGGGGAAGAGGGCGTTTCAACTGCATTTTATATTACTAATGGCATTTAGTACAGTGGGTATACATAGCAGGCGAATGCCTTAAGCACTCAGTGAGTAAATAATTAACTACAATCCATCTTGAAATTCCATTCTCCTTTGGTTCTGTATTTTGTCATTGTGAATCTCCTCCAGCCCTCTCTATTTCCTTTACTGTTTCTTCATCTTCCAATGTCTCAATAACAACTAAAACTGTGCATATCGAAAACTGAGCTAATCATCTAACTCTTCCAAACCAATGTCCTTTATCAATTAAATTCACCAAACTTTCACTGAGCAATGTTGTGTGTGCAGAGCACTGTGCTAGGTATATGTGCTCCATTCCCCCTACCTCATATTGTTTGAATATGTTTCTTCTTCTCTTTCCATAGTTACCACCAAAATCCAGACCATCATTTTATGCCTGTGTTATAACAATAGTCCCTCATAATTAGTCTTTCTAACTCTCATCCTCAATTTTCCAATATATTCTGAAACGTTGCCAGAATAATCTTGCTCAAACAACTCTTTTAAAAAAGCATTACTAAAAAAAAAAGCATTACCCTACTCAAAAACCAAAAGAGCTACCTATTGTATCCTATATCAAATTTTACTCTCTATTTAGCATTATTCAAAACCCTCTATTCCATATCTTTCCATGCTCACCTCTTCTAATTCATTACTCCTTATTCCCCACAATTCTCTTAAGCCAAGCCAAATTAAGCTTGTGCTTATCCCTTTTGTATAACCTATTTATCCTAACTCTGATTTTGTTCAGAATTTCCCCATGTGTAGAATGTTAGCTTTCCTCCATTAGGTCCATCAAGTTTCTTTTTTTTTTTAATGGTAATTTTTATTTATTTTTTTGTTTTCAATATTTACTTCCACAAGATTTTGAGTTCCAAATTTTCACCCCATCTCGCCCCTCCCCCCACCCAAACATGGCATGCATTCTGAATACCCCTTCCCCTAGTCTGCCTTCCCTTCTATCTCTCCCCCTCTTCTCTTATCCCCTTCCCCTTCAATTTTCCTGTCAGGCAGGATGGATTTCTGTACCCCATTTCCTGTATTTCTTATTTCCCAGATGCATGTGAAAACATTTTTTTTAAACATGTGTTTTTAAAACTTTGGGTTCCAAATTTTCTCCCTCCTTTCCCACCCACCCTCACTGATAAGGCAAGCAACTAAATATAGGTTATATATGTGCAGTTATGCAAAACACTTCCATAGTAGACATGCTGTGAAAAACTAACTCTATTTCCCTTAATCCTATCCCGCCCACCCATTTATTCTATTCTTTCTTTTGACCCTGTCCCTCCTCAGAAGTATTTGCTTCTGATTACTCCCTTTCCCAATCTGCCCTCCTCTCTATCATATTCCTACTCTCTTGTCCCCTTCCCCCCTTATTTTCCTGTAGGGTAAGACAGATTTCCACACCCAATTGAGTGTGTATGTTATTCCCTCCTTAAGTCAAATCCTGTGAGAATAAGATTCACTCATTCCCTCTCACCTTCCCCTGTTTCCCCTCCACTGTAAGAGCCTTTTCTTTTCTGTTTTTTTTTTTGTGGGATAATTTACCCCGTTCTACCTCTCCCTTTCTCCTTCTCCCAGTATAATCCTCTCTCACCCCTTAATTTTATTCTCCAGATATGACCCCTTCATTTTCAACTCACCCTGTGCCCTCTATCTATCTATCTATATCTATATATACATACATATAATTTTTTCCCCTCCAACTACCCTAATACTGACAAAGGTCTCATGAGTTACAAATATCATCTTTCCATGCAGGAATGTAAACAGTTCAACCTTAATAAGTCTCTTATGATACTCTCTTTCCTGTTTACCTCTTCATGTTCCACTCAAGTCTTGTATTTGAAAATCAAATTTTCTATTCAACTCTGGTGTTTTCATCAAGAATGCTTGAAAGTCCTCTATTTCACTGAGTGACCATTTTTTCCCCTGCAGGATTATACTCAGTTTTGCTGGGTAGGTGATTCTTGGTTGTAATCCTATCTCCTTTGCCCTCCGGAATATTATATTCCATGCCCTGCGGTCCCTTAATGGAGAAGCAGCTAAATCTTGGGTTATCCTGACTGTGTTTCCACAATACTTGAATTGTTTCATTCTGGCTGCTTGTAATATTTTCTCCTTGACCTGGGAACTCCGGAATTTGGCTACAAAATTCCTAGGAGTTTTCCTTTGGGGATCTCTTTCAGGAGGAGATCGGTGGATTCTTTCAATTTCTATTTTGTCCTCTGGTTCTAAAATATCAGGACAGTTTTCCTTGATAATGTCTTGAACGATGATGTCTAGGCTCTCTTTTTAATCATAGCTTTCAGATACTTCAATAATTTTTAAATTCTCTCTCCTGGATCTATTTTCCAGGTCAGTTGTTTTTCCAATGAGATATTTCACATTGTTTTCTAATTTTTCATTCTTTTGGATTTGTTTTACAGTGTCTTGATTTCTCATAAAGTCACTAGCTTCCAATTGCTCTATTCTAATTTTTAAGGAAGTATTTTCTTCAGTAATCTTTTGGACTTCCTTTTCCATTTGGCCAATTTTTCTTTTTAGAGCATTCTTCTCCTCATTGGCTTTTTGGACATCTTTTGCCATTTGGGTTAGGCTATTTTTTAAGGTGTTATTTTCTTCAGTATTTTTTTGGGTCTCCTTTAGCAAGCTGTTGACTTGTTTTTCATGATTTTCTTGCATCACTCTCAGTTTTTCCTCTGCTTCTCTTACTTGATTCTCAAAAACCATTTTGAGCTCTTCCAAGGCCTGGGACTGATTCATATTTTTCTTGGAGGCTTTGGATGTAGGAGCTTTGACTTTGTTGTGTTCTTCTGGTTGTATGTTTTGATCTTCTTTGTCACCAAAGTAAGATAATATAGTCTGACTCTTTTTGCGCTGCTTACTCATGATCCTGGCCAATTACTTGAGTTTTAAACTCTTTGTTAAGGTAAAAGTCTGCTTCCAATGTGAAGAGTGTACTGTCCCAAGCTTCGGGGGTTTGTACAGCTGTTTTCAGAGCTACTTCTAGGGACTGTAAATTTTCAGTTCTTCCAAGGTGGCATGATAAGGGGCAAGGTGTTTCCTCTCCCCAACCACAACAAGCTTCACCACACCAGCATTCCTCCTAGCCCCAGGACTGCCCCTCAGAACTGTGAGCCAGATCCAAGCACCGCTAAAGCAAGAGATTCCTGCCTCAGCACTGGCAAAGAGATCCTTGTAATCTGCCTCTGAGCAGTCACTTGATTGCCCCTCAGTCTGTGGGCCAGAAGCTCAGTAAAAAGCCTGTGGCCCTGGGCTGCGCTCCAGACTTGCGGCTGAGACTTAGCTCCTCACTCACCGCAGTCACAGACTTTTCCCACTGACCTTCTCAGTTGTCTTTGGCGTTCATGGGTTGAGACGTCTGGAAATCGCTACAGCTGCCCCCGATTCAGTCCTCTGAGGCCTGCTCCAGGGTCGCTGCGGCCTGCGCGCCCATGCCAAACTGCGCTCCTCTCCCTGCCCAGCACGATATACCTTTCCTATCAACCATCCAGACTGTCTTTGGCTGGAAATTTGTTTCACTCTTTTTGTGGGTTCTGCTGCTTTAGAATTTGTTTAGAGCCACTTTATGTAGGTATTTGGAAGGCTTTGGGAGAGAGCTCAAGACAGTCACTGCTTTCTCTCTGCCATCTTGGCTCTGCCCTAGGTCCATCAAGTTTCAACTCAAAATTCACATCTTCTAGGCAGCCTTCACAAGTGCTGTTGCTCTGATATCACTCTTGTTCCCCATCCATCCAGCACTTATATATGTTTTATAGCTGTTATTTTATATTTAATAATATATTAATAATTAATTATTTTAATTAATTAAATTAATTAATAATATTTTGTACTTAATAATGTTTTTAATTAATTTAATTAATTAATAATATTTTATACTTAATAATATGTTGCTTTGTAATTGTCCTTGAGTCATATCACCTGTATCACATATGTTTGTTTTGTCCTATCCTTCTCTGTTCACGAGTCAGACTATGTCTTCTGGATCTTTTATGTTTTCAATCCTATCTCCCTCAGCGACAGAGATATTCCAGGGAAGCTCTATGGCTGAAAGGAATGCTTATATCACAACCAGTCTTGGGTGCATCCAATGCTTGTGTTTTGGGTTCCCCAAATCTGAGTGTTTATGCTTACATCTCAAAAATTTGAATGTTTACACTTATTGATGTGCCTCTCAATGGACCTTGTCTAGAAACTGCCTCCTCTGCAATCTTTTTTTTTTTTAATTTTTAGGCAATTGGGGTTAAGTGACTTGCCCAAGGTCACACAGCTAGTAAGTGTCAAGTGTTTGGTCTGAGGTCATATTTGAACTCAGCTCCTCCTGACTTCAAGGCCAGTGCCCTATCCGCTGTGCCACCAGGCTGCCCCACCTCCTCTGCAATCTTGCTTGACTGCTTATGCTGGTACTCTCATCTGAACCCTATATAATGAAAACCTGGTAGAGACTGGACAGGAAGACACCTCTTCTTCTAGCTTTTTCCTCTACCAAATGACCAAATACATTTCTTTCTAAAACTTTCAGATTTTGGGGTTTGTTCTCATGACCGTAATCATGGAACATTAACAGTAATGCTTCTCTGTGGTAAAGCAAAGAGTAAATGCCACATACGCTTAGGCTTCTGAGGCAATTTCGGGCTAGATTGTGGAGGCCTAAAACACTAGGCTGAAAAGTCTAAAGAACAGCATCTCAGAGAGTGTTAAACAATCTTCATTTTGGTACCATAGTATACTCCTGCCATTCCTCCAGTGTAGATTTTTTCCATTGTAGAAAACTGTTGTAAATGTTTTACTCTATTTGATAACTTATTGGTGAATGTTACACTTATTTGTATGTCACGTTCCTCTCTGTTGCAGTCATTTTAGAAACAAAAACTTTGCCTGTACTATTTAGCAACATACATAAGTACATACATACACACATATAGTCTGTACATGTGCATATTTTTATAAGTCACTAAATAGCACAAGTTACTATATATCATTACTAATATATACACAAGTATAGTATAAGTGTGTATATTACTATATAGCACAGGTGAAGTTTCTGTTTCTAAAATAACTGCAACAGAGAGGAATGTAACATACAATTATATACATGTATATATGTATTTATGTATACACATGTGTATATGTAGTTACTATATATAATATGTATATAATATTATGGGGAGAAGAAGGCTGATAAAGGGGGGGAGAGAAAGAGTTACTAAACAGTACAGGTGAAGTTTCTGTTTCTAAAATGACTGCAACAAGATAAATGCAACATATATAATATATTCACACATACATTATATGTCGTGTAATATATATGGAGAGTGATAGAGAGTTAAAGAGAGGGAGAGAAAAAATATACTCTATAGAGTATATAGAAGATTATATAGAGAAAAATTATATTATAATGTAATTACATTATATGTTAGAGAATTAAAGAGAGGGAGAGAAAAAATATACTCTACACAATATATAGAAGATTATATAGAGAAAAATTCTATTATAACATAATGACATTATATTTTATAATATATATGCTTCTGTAACAATTGACTATTTTCAAAGAGCTTAAGAAATAATACTTACAGATTGTTGTTGCACCAGGGCCATATTCGTAATAAACATTTTTACTAACTCTCAGAATAGCTTGAGTTGCTTGCCTTGCCACTAGTGACTGAAAGTAATAAGATATGGGATTTTTGTTAGAGCACAACTATAATAAGCAGAATGGTAGAAGTGGTTAACAGATGGCGACATTACATATTTGATTTGTAGACTTACCAATTTCAGTAGAGCGAATATTTGAAAATAGAGATTTACAACAATACAACCCAATCCAAGTCAACATAATACAATATAATGCAATAGATAAATGAGCCTTGTACAACAAAAGGATTATTTGCTTCACATACATATTTGCAATGTAATGACTTTAGGTAGCAAACTCCTCTAGACATATTGAAAATACCCTTCAGTTTTTAAAAGTTTGATCATAAATGTTTCATTTCTTAAGTAAAGTTAAATATACTTATGTTTAATCTATAATCCAATTTAGAAATAATGTTCCTCATGTAATTTAGTTTAACAATAGCTACTATTTCTCTAGCTCTTTAGAGTTCACCATTACCTTATTTGAAGGTAATCAAATAAGATAAATAAATATTCTACAATTCTGCAAGCTAGTAGTAATGCAACTATTTCTGGGTCCATTCAAACAGAGAAACTGAGACTCAGATTGACTTACCTAAATTAGCATATCTCTAAAGCACTACTAAAGCCAATAGAAAAGAATCCAGAACCTAGGTCTTCTGGTTCCAAAAATAGCTCTCTTTCCACTCTACCACAGTGTTTTCTCTCCCTCTCTTTAACTCTCCACCACTCTCCAGTCCCTCTCTCTAAGAACACCTGTTTTTCTTTTCTAAAATTTCCTGTGACTCCAAAACTTTTTTTTTTCCATCAGGACTAATGTACTGAGTTATAATATAGGAAGAGATAATCAATCCCTCTACCCAAATTTGAAATTTGGTTTACATCTTTGTCTTTCTCTTTTTCAAAAAAAAAAATTAGACCTAGAATCTTGATATTCTCACTTGACTACCAGGAGGTATGACCCTGGGCACTTAAATTCTCAATGTTTTTTTAAGTCGCAGACTATAAGCTGCAGAGAAGAGGTCTGCACTGGTAAAGAAAATTTCTCCCGTGAGAACCCTACCAGTAAAATCACTGATCTAGCCCCTAGCCCCTATGTTTTGTATATACTTGATCACATCCTTGTTATCTTACCCAGGAGAATGTAATTCAGAGGAGAGCGGAGACATGTGCTGCAGATGGACTTGGATACAGAAGGGAGGAAGTAGTTTCAAGGAGAGAAAAGAGTTGGACTATGGACAGGTAAAAACTGTGGGAAGTCAGCTGAACAAACTAACGAGTAAAGATGCTATACCAAGAGAAGCTGTGTGAGGACTCTATCAGTAAAGAAAGGACTTCCAGGCTCTGTAGCACCAGGAGCTATGGGTTGCTTTTTCCACATGTGTATCCTATTTTGCCAGCATTTCACTCTAAGTTTGAGCCCACTCTTCCTAGGAATGCTGTACATATTTGTGGAAGTACACCCCAGATTTGTGGAGGAAATATTTTTAGCTACTGTTCTTACAATACCATCATAGTAATACCTTTGATAAGAGTTTTTTAAAAATGTATGCTCTCTGAGAGCAGGAACTAGAAATTTTTTTTCTTTGTGTCTACGGTGCTTGGGCACATAGTGGGCATTTCGTAAAGCCTTGTTGAGTGATTAAGTGATTGATCCAGAGTTTTAAAATATCTCTTAAAATGTTCATGAGAAGTCAAAAAATTTTCAAATATCACTTACTAGTTCTTCATGGTCTTTGCTTTTGCTCATAGTGTAGGAGTATGGAAACAGCACCAACTGAGAGTATGAATGCATAGTTATATACGCTTTAATGTGATGCAGATTTCTCCTGAGGAAACTAGCTACTGCCTTTACTTCTGGTTCTGACTCAGGATATGGTCCGCAGTAAATTTCCCTGCATGGTGACTTTGATGCACCTGCCTCTGGAACAAAAATCAATAGAAATGATCACTAAAAGAGCAAAAGAAATGGATTCTTCTGGATTCTTAGAAACCATTGTCATTTATATTCCTACCCCACGCCCCATCTATGTTGTCTTCTGAAGTCTATGGCTTACCCTTTTAGAGAGGTGGTATAAGAATCACTGGGAAG
This sequence comes from Vombatus ursinus, assembly GCF_900497805.2. Lineage (NCBI taxonomy): Eukaryota > Metazoa > Chordata > Mammalia > Diprotodontia > Vombatidae > Vombatus > Vombatus ursinus. The sequence goes on along the minus strand of NW_020954580.1, from coordinate 25,598,697 downwards.
AACGATATTGCGATTATGGTTTCCATTCCAACTAGCATATCTATCATGCTTGTTGAATGTTAGGCTTATAATTTTTTCTGGAATATATTTGTTTTGGTAGTAAATGCCAAAATTGAAATTTGAACCTAGTTTTTCATGACTCCAGGTGAGGTCTTTCCACTTTAAAAAAAAAAAAGCACTATATTTGGAGTTAAAAGACTTGAATTTTACTATTGTAATCATGGACAAGCAATTTAACTTCTCTGAGCCTCAGTTTTCACATGCATTAAATGGGATAAGAATAATAATAATATTTGTTCTGATTACCTAATGGGATTATTTTTAGAATCTGTTAAGATAATGTATTAACATGTTTTGTAAACCATAATTGCCATAAAATGCCAATTATTATCATTTCTATATGGTCATGTAGAGTGACTCAAAGTCAGGAAGGCTTGTTGGTGAACATATATGCATAATAAAAGCAGAAATTTAGAACAAATGAGTAAGATAGAGGCAATGCCTCATAGTGACTCCACTTGGCTTTTTTTTCTTCTTGCCTTCCCCACCTTAATTTTCATGGGATAATCAAGCAACTGGGGCGGGGGGAGATCTGAAGGAAAATTATGATGCTACAAACCCATGTAGATCCTATAAGGGTTCTTTGGCTGAGTTCCTTGAAATGGGTTTGGGGGAAACTGGGTCACCATAGAAGGGTAAAGTGAGATTTACAAAGACCTCTTTATTCTAAGATAGACATAGGTACATGCATGTGGCTTCTGATGACAAGAGAATATTAGTTCAAAGACAGATAAGATGGGGAGTAGGGGAGGGAGTTTAACTAATCAATGACTCTGTGTTAAGGATCTACCATTCTTATTAAAAGAGATAAAGCTTTGACTCTTCACTCTAAGCTAAAAGAGAAGAAGAATCCAGCCCCTCTCTTAAGGGGAAGATATAGGACCTCAACTGAGGATCAGCAGTGAAAGTAACTCAGTAGAGAAAGTTAGGGAGCAAGAGACACATATGGAGCTTAGAGAGAAGTAAAGAACAGTCAAAATGTGTTGGGGTGTGGTACACAAGAAAAGGTCCCTGAACAGAGCAATTTCTAGCAAGGTATAGATCCAACGATAGAAGTACAATAACATCATCAGATGACATCACTGTTGTGTCATGAGTTGCCTTTCAATGTGTGTGCCTTAGTCACATATGTTCCTCATGAATGTCCATCCACAAATATACTCTAGCCACACATGTCCCCTACAGATATGCCCCAGGATCATGGGCAAAATATTCTATTGCTATTTTTCTTACTCTGCTATTTCATTAATGTCTTTGTTTTGAATAATTTTATTTTCTGTCTGACTGAAAACAATAAGCACATCAGTGGGGGCTTATGAGCTATGGTTTTGAGTGATTATGATAAGAATACCTTATATTTGGGGCAGTTTTAGGAGAGAGACTCACATGTAAATGAAGGGCACCCACAAGTCCTAAAGACATAATGGAGGATTAGAAAAAAATCAAAAGACACAGGCCCACCTGTCAGTCTAGGTGGGGATACCCGACATAATATTCATGGGGCGGGAGAAAGGGGGGAAACCTCAAGAATGCTTACAAAACAACATCTAAATGAGTGTATATAGAATTAACTTAAAACCAATTAAAATATATTTTATGAGACTTTTTATAATTCTTTTGTTACGCTGTAATAATGCTATTATGCTATAAATATAATTAGAATTAAGTGGAAAATTGCCTAAAGATTAGAAGTCTGTTTATTATAGAGAGATTTATGTTGTGATAATATTTGTCGTAATGGGATTTGGCCTATAGTATAGAGAGAATATAAGTAGGTCTAGTGTTCTTTTCACCACATTATCATCTTTTCACCAAGTCATTTGGAATTTGGAATTCACTTTTCCAGGAAAAAAAAAATGTTGAGAGTCAGTGAGAGGGGCAGCTAGGTGGTGCAGTGGATAGAGCATTGGCCCTGGAGTCAGGAGGACCTGAGTTCAAATCCGACCTCAGACACATAACATTCACTAGCTGTGTGACTCTGGGGAAGTCACTTAACCCTAATTGCCTCACAAAAAAAAAAAAAAGTCAGTGGGACACAGTGGATAAAGACCTAAGAGTCAGGAAGACCTGGTTTCAAGCCCCAACTCTAATATATGTGCTATATGTGACCCTGAACAAGTCAGTTAATCTCTCAATGTCCCCAAATAATTCTCTGCTCCTATAAATTGCCTAGAAGGTGTTGATCAGCCTTGATAAACAAAGTTCTTCATCTGCAGCTCCCTACACCAAATGATAGGTCTGGCATGAAAAAACAATGCTATAAGTCAGGCTATCCTAGAAAGTCTTTTTTAAATTTGTAATGAAGGTAGAAGTTATTAATAGTTTGATTTCTTAGTCCTAGAAGCAAAGTTTGTAGCAGCAGCAGAAGAAACTTTGTCTCCTTTCTATTCCAACAGAGATGGTAAACCCAAGCTAAAAGTATATCTGCAATATACGGCTTGTCATTAGCACAATCTCATCTCCCTCTAGCCCACGTTTCTTTCCATCTTGTAGGTCCTACCCCTCTCCAAGTCAAGGGAGTTGCATTTTATCATAGAAAAAGAATAGGGAACCACTAAAGATTATTGTGGAAGCAGCTAGGTGGCTCAGTGCATAGAGCGCTGGGCCTGGAATCAGGGAGCCCTGTGTTCAAATCTTGCCTCAGACACTAGCTATGTGACCCTGGGCAAGTCATTAAACCTCTGTTTGCCTTAATCAATTAGAAAAGGAAATGAAAAACCACTCTAGCATCTTTGCCAAGTCCATGGGGTCATGAAGAGTCAGACATGACTGAACAACAAGTGTTTTATGTATGTTATTTCATTTGATCTTCAAAATAACCCTTCGAGATAGGTGCTGTTATAAACATTCTGACTTCCCTTAAAAATATATTTTTGAATTGTCATTCATCATCTTATCTAATTTTGTTTACATTTCCAACTTTTACCATTTATAAGGGCAATAAATTCTATAAATTTACTACTCTGTGAAAAGTAACCCTTCCTTTATTTTATTCTAAACTCTCCTCTTTCAGGCTTCAAGGAGGGTCCCCTAGTTTCCTTAATCTGAGATTTGGTAGATAAATTCACTCTGTCCATGCCATGACTGATTTTATAGACTTTGATCATATTAGTCCTGGCCCTCCTTTTTCCAGACAAAAGTACTCATCTTTTCTTAATCTACTTTCGCAGGTGAGTGCTTATCCCTTCACTCATTACATTTTCCTTTCTCTGGGCATTCTCCAAAACTGTTAGGTCTTTCTTGAGGCTGCCAACTAAGGCAATGTTATGATTCTATTGAATTTCCTTCTTCAGCTTCATAAGTTTCTAGCCTGCAAGAAATAGATATGAGGAAAATGAAACTAGAGAGGTGAAGTGATTATACAAGGTCACACAGGTAAATAGCTCACATTTATATGACACTTTAAGATTTGCAAATGCTTCACATGCATTATCTTATTTGGGCCTCATAATTACTCAGTGAGGTAGGTGGTATTATTATCCCCATTTTACAGATGAAAAAATTGAAGCCAATAGATATTAACTGAATTGCTTGTTATTTATTGTTTAGTCATGTCCTACTCTTTGTGACCCCATTTGGAGTTTTCTTGGCAAAGATACTGGAGTAGTTTGCCATTTCCTTCTCCAGCTCATTTTACCGATGAGGAATTTATGGCAAATAGAGGTTAAGTGACTTGCCCAGGGTCACACACCTAGTATCTGAAATCTCATTTGAACTCGTTTTCCTGAGCCCAGCACTCTCTGCACTATGGCACCACCTAGCTGCCCTAATTAAATTACTCAGGGTGACCTAATAAGTAAGTGTCTGAGGAGGGATTGTAGTCCCAGTTCTTCCTAACTCTAATTCCAGGATTCTTTCCATAATGGCAAACTATGTTGTCAGTAAGAATAGATCTAACCAAGGAACATTTCTAGTCAGACAGCACGTACTTTGATGGAGCATCATATTAATTGAAGTAAGTAATCTCATAATATTTCCCATTTATTTTTTCCTGATCTCTTAGGCAAGTGCTAAATCCTCCCTTCCCAATATCCCAACATTTCTGTTTTTACTTTTTTTTAGATAAGAAACTTTATTTGAGCTATTTTCAACAAGTATGTAGTTAAACAATCTAAACTTGAGTTTTAACTCATCAGCAAAACAGCAATTGTTTAAAGTGATTGTTCCCATACATGTTGATAATCCCACTTTTGGTCATATTCTAGAAATCATACATTTCAGAATATAACAACAACAATAATAATTGCTAGCATTTATATGTTGCTTTAAGGCTTGCAAAGCACTTTACATATATTATCTCACTTATATATATATTTATCTTTTTAGTTATCTTAAAATAACAACTACTAAACATATGGAAAACCAATTACAAGGAAAATCTAAAATGCTCATTTGCCTTTTGAAAAAACATGTACAATACTAGCAATCTTTTGTAGAAAGACAAGCGAACACATTTAGTCATGTCTGGTTTAAGGCAAAAACCTTAATAGTCACTTTACAAGTTATTAAATATTTAATATCACATTTAAAATAAAACACTATTCAAAATGTGTTTTAAACTTTGTTTTCTAGATTGTCAGCAAGGAAACTACTGCCTCAGATCAACTCACCATAAACCTCAAGAAAGTCTCAATAGTTAATAAACATTTATTAAGTGCCTGCTATATTCCAGGCACTATGCTAAGCACTAGGGATACAAATACAAAAAGAGACGGTGTCTGACCTCAGGGAGCTTACAGTCTAATGGGGGGAAGATAACACACAAAGGGAAGCTGGTGGAGAAGTAGTTCCCGCCCCCCATGCTAGTTTTGGAGTTCATGGCTCCATCCTTCAATCAGAGAGATATAAAATGGAGTACTAATGCTCACAGGATCTTGTAGGATGATGAGATTTTCCTAATAATGAGCTTCCAGAGGCGTTGTAGAAAAGTTAGAGAAGTCTCAGAGTGGTGCAGCCCAGTGAGAAATGAGAATGGTTTTGTTGAAAGTCAGGAGATGCCCCTGCACCACTTTTCACAATATAATGGTTCAAACAGAGTCCCAGACAGCCAGACCAGAGAGAAGGATCCAAACTTAACACAGAAACATTGGTATAGGGGCAAGAAAGTCACCCCACTTCAGCCACAAAATAGAATAGTTTACAAGAGATTGAGGGATTCTGTCTCAGAACTTGACACAACTAGAGTGGATATGAACATCCAAAGAGAGTCCTGTGATTTATATCAGGGTTGGACTGCTGAATCTCCCACCACCCTCCTTCTCTGGCCAGGGGGAAGGTTCTTCAGCTCCCCCAACCTCAGAAATGTGCTGCTTTTGAGAAAAGCACTGAAGCCAATTCTCAAGAATGCCGAAATTTATTCCACATGGTCAACTTCTATTCTAACCAGTTCCTATCATGCTCAGGTTAGCTCCATTACAACTAATCACTTATTTTGGTTAACCATTAAGGCAAAGGCCATGTCTATGACTATCAAAGGACGCAGAAAGGCAACTGAGTCATTACAACATTGAGGCATCGGGGGAAAAAAAAACATCTGAGTTGCTCATTATGCCCCCAGTTAGGCCTCTGTCCCAGTAGTTTAACCTTGTACTCTAGCACCAAAGGGCACAGGAAACAGATGGGTCAGTGTGGGAGCCAAGGCTAACCAGGATGTTAAGAAAATAACACCCCTCTCCCAAGCTGCCCTTTATAAATTCCCTTTTGCTCAGTTTAATCCTCCTTTCAGCTATTACTTTCTCTTTTAAAAATTAATATATTTCAGGTGATAAGAGGCCAAGAGTCCTTGTTCGTGCTCCCTTGTCCTCTATTTTCATTCTCCAAAAGTTAAATCAAACCTGAAAATCTGACCCTTGGGTTCCCCACCCCTTTCCACTCTTTGGCCCCTATTTGGTCATAGCTCGTCTGTCTCTCAAATGAACTTCCCTCACCTTCCTTCCTAGAACAATGTCCTTTAGGAGTCGAGCTGAGAAAAGGAGAGGAAGGAGCATCATGGGACTCTTAGGAACTGATAATGTGTCCCAACCCAGCCTCATGTTTGGTACCCGAGCCAGCAAAGCCATGACAACTTCCACAGAGAGAAGCCTCTCATCCTTTGGCCGATTAAACTCATCATCATTATCCTCACCATTGTCATTGCTATTATTAAAGTGCTATTTATATAGCACTTTAGGGTTTTCAAAACATATTGTCTCACTTGATCCTCACAAAGATTCTTTGAGATAGGTAAGTAAAAATGATCCCCATTTTATAGAATGAAATGCAGGCTGAAAAAGGTTAAATAAGATCGGCATAATGAAGCTATGCCCCTTGAAACAACAGAATTACTTATAGATCTCCTTGTAGACAAGCACTTCAAATACCCAAACGCTTAGAAGGTCCTGGCCCAGTAGTTTGGAGAGGTGCTCAAATGAAGTTGCCTCACCTGAGAGATAGTAAATGGTCCCTATCCAGGAGACCATAAGTCTGACAGAGAGATCCTGGATGAGTGGGACACTTTTAGTGTGTAATAAGGGACTGTTCATTAAGGCCAGTCCTTATGGGCGTTCATAGAGTGACATTGATGTAATTCTCCACATGGAAGACTATGGTGAATCTACTTCTAGGAGAATGGAAGTACCATGGAAAGCCATTGGAGCATGCATAAACATTCAGTTACTGATTCTGATCCGCTAACAGTGTGGCAAAAAGCAGCCTCTTTGATTGGTTATAATTGCAGAACTGGAACTAGGTGTGCCTTTGTGAGGCATTAGCCAACCTCAGCCACTTCCCTTGATTTGACGTCTTTTTTTCCGCTTATTTCTTCCTAACTGAAAGTGTCCAGCGAAAGATAGTGCTGTTAGAGAAGAAGTCTTGGACCTTCCCTCCACCCAATGCTGACATGTGGCCCTATGAATATGGCCTCAGTTTCATTGCCTGCCTTGGAAGTTGTTGTTTTGTTTTGAGTGAAGGAAGTTCCAGCGTATGGTCTTGTCAGTTTCAAAAATGAGCTCTCTGAGAGCCAAGTCCACACGGTGTTCTGTAACCAGCCCAGAACTGATGCCCCAAGGAGCAGGGAGTGACTTCCAGGACCCAGCAAAGTGGGAGCTGAGACTAGGAATCATCCAATAGCACTGCCACATTTGGGCGGGACCATTTGGGTGGGACCAAGGCTACATAGAAAATGTGTTCATTCTGAGCCCTTCCTCCCCAGAGACTGAAGTAGGATGGGGAAAGTGTACTCCCAAGGTGCTGGGGGGAAATGATGGTGCTTCTGTTCTTTTTATATATTTAAAATAAATATCCCTTTGTAAAAGTAAATTGATTAAATGGAACTGGGGTGCTAGTCACTAGTGGATGATAGTGGAGGGAATGCCACTGGATGGGGCTCAAACCAAAGGCATTAGAGAAAAGACACCCCAGAGGCGGTTGTTTAGCCAATTAGTTGTGCACAATTCTTTGCGACCCCATTTTGGGTTTTCTTGGCAAAGATACTGGAGTGATTTGTCATTTCTTTCTCCATCTCATTTTACAGATGAGTAACTGAGGCAACAGGATAAAGTGACTTGCCCAGGATCATACAACTATTAAGTGTCTGAGGTTAGATTTGAACTCAGGTCCTCCAGACTCCAAGGCTAGAGCTCTATCCAGTGCCACCTAGCTCCCCCTTTTTAATTTTATTTTATTTCATTCGGCTAAGGGTTTTTATTTTTTTACTACACTCATTTCTGCTATTCAGAATGTTGTAATATTATGATGGAGAAAAAACTGTGTCCTGGGCCTGAGAGATAGGAAACCTATACTCCAGTCTCAGATCTATCACAAACTAGCTGTGTCACTTTGGACAAGTCACTTAACCTATCTGGACCTCAATTTCCCCATCTGCAAAATGAAGGCAGTGGAATGGGGATTGGAAAGTCTCTAAGAACCCTTCCAGATGTAACATTTTATGACTCCATGGTGTCATTTCTGAAGAAGATGAAGATTGTAGGAGGGAAACTTTATATTACTGCTTTAATCTACCTTGCATTACCCTGTCCTGCTCATCTCTGGCCACTGCCTTATCTCCTTTCTTCTTCCAACTCGGGCTAGTTTTCTGCTCTGAGAAGGTAATTTCATTGCTGATGTCTGAGATGGGTTTTTGAATTAGACTCACCAAAAAGATGAGATACTCTAATATGTACTAAGCACTCGGTAACTTGGTTTACCTTGGATTTGATATGTAAGCAGGTAGTCTTGTATGAATCTCTGAAATTAAATCCCTATCATTCTAGTAGGCGCTAAAAAAAAAAGAAAGAAAAGAAAAGAAAAAGAAAAAAAGTGGTACCCTAATAGATAAGAAGTGCCTATGGAAGATTTTGAGTAGTCTTGAGTTCAGTGACAAGTCTACCAGAAGCAGAGGTCTGGATCCTTGGAGTCATTTTTTCTAGAATGTTCTCTTTAAAGAACTCATTGCCTAAAGTATCACTTCAATTTCTTCCAATTAAATTTAGCCTCAGAAAAGTTAACTAGCTTGTCCAATACTCCTATGTAGTTCAACTCTTCACTAAATCAGAGAGATTTTTTTCCCCCAGTGGTCCAAGTAAATGATGCTTTACTGTATCTGGCTGCAGTGGATAGAAGGCCAGCCTCAGATTCGAAATATCTGGGTTCAGGTCCCACTTCTCACACATACTGGCTGGGTGACTCTGGGTAAGTCACTTAACCTTTTTGTGCCCTAGGTAATTCTCTAAGGTACAGACAGAGAAGTTGCTGACCAGTGGTGGTACCAGTGGAGTACTCTAGGCTAATGAATGCCCAGGTGTACTCACTATCCCAACATCTAACAGTATAAAAGACATATCATCATACCACACCAATGTTTCGATGCAAAGTTCCTGTTCAGATCCGTCCCAACACATATATTTCCCTCGTGCAGGGAACGGTTCTTTCTCCACATTCGGTCCTAAGCAAAGATAGGAAAAGTGAGAGGCCAACCTGGTTCAAAGGAAAACGTCATTTGAAAAGTCCTAAGCAGTTTACTTTGGGTATTCTTCCTTCACTCTTCCCAGGCCACTGCTCCATCCTACTCTTTCTTCCTCTGTGAGCTGCAACTTTCTCACCATGCCCACAGCTGCTACCTTTGTCTAAGCTAACCACCTGACTACTGGATTACTTTTACTAATCTCCTAGTTAGATTGCTTATTGTCACTTTCCCTTTTCTCTAATTTATCCTACATGTTGTATCCTCCCTCAAAGTCATTTGGAGCCCCTTCTCAGAAGCCTATAATGACTCATGTTACATCATTCTATCCCAGCTTAAACAGTGTGGGGACTCCTTGTGTCAAGGCAAATCACAATCCTAACAACCTTAGGAGACTGTTCCATGGATTTCTGTAACTAAAAATAATCATCACCTGGTGGCCAAGACCAATGATGATTTCAGCACCAGACAAGTAATAAAAACCTTTCTAGTTCGGCAAGACCTAATGGAGCTGATGCTTTTTAAGCAGAGCCTGTGAGGATATTCTGTACATCTCAGTGAGGCATCGTAGCAGTGCTTTATGGGCAGGTGGCATGATAAGAATCATGCTGGACAAGAAGGCATCAATTACAACCTGACCCACCTGGATGAGATAACACGTCTAAGTATGTATCTAAACAGGAAGGGACAGAAGAGAAATAGAAATTATATTCTCCTACTTAGAGATGCTAGGACTCAATAATTTGGGGGAACAAGTCACTCTCATCTTATTAATTTTTTTCTTCTTTGACTCACGGAATCTTTAAACTGGACTGGCCATTAAAGGTCATTTAGTCCAACTTTCCTGTCAATGCAGGAATCCATTTCATAAAAGCTGGCCTCTGCTTCAAGAGGTTTCATGACAAAGAGCAAACTACTCCACAAGTTGTGCATCCTTTGTTCTCAAAGAAAACCAATGACATCAGAAGGGTAATGACTTGCCCATGAATTGGATTTAAGTGAGGCAGGGCTGTGCAAAGTCACCATCCTTCTATCCTGCCCTACAGGAAAATTGAAGGGGAAGGGGATAAGAGAAGGGGGGGGGAGAAATAGAAGGGAGGGCAGATGATGGGAAGGAGAATTCAGAATGCATGCCATCTTGGGGTAGGGAGAGGGACAAGATGGGGAGAAAATTCGGAACTCAAAATCTTGTGGAAGTGAATGTTGAAAACGAAAAATAAATTGATTAAACAAAGTCACCATCCTCACTCTCTCCTCTAGTCATCAAAGTCTAATGGCAAGACAAAAGTCAAGATGACTGGTGATGGCCCAGGATGCCACTCTACAAGTAGCAAAGGAGTAAAGTCTTTCCATTTCAGGACAGGTCTAGTGGTTAACAAATTCTTTCTTATAACTCTCTTTTTAATTTAATAGCTAGCATTTATATTGCACTTTGAGGTTTTCAAAGTGGTAGGTGCTATTATTACCCCCATTTTACAGATTAGGAAACTAAGGAGAGCGGTTAAGTGACTTGCCCAGGGTCACACAGACAGTAGTATCCAATGCAGGCTCTGAACTTGGGTCTTCCTGACTCCAAGTCAAGGGCTCATATTTATATAGCATTTTAAAATTTGCCAAATAGTTTCCTCATAATCCTATGTGGAGGGCAATAAATAATACTCTATCCACTGTGCCAGCTGGCTGCCTCTAACTGTTACCCATGGATCCCAATAGTAGTAGCAGTAGTAGTAGTAGTAGTAGTAGCAGCAGTAGTAGCAGTAGTAGTAGTAGTAGTAGCAGCACTAGCAGTAGTAGTAGTAGTAGTAGTAGTAGCAGTAGTAGCAGTAGTAGCAGTAGTAGCAGTAGTAGCAGTAGTAGTAGCAGTAGTAGCAGTAGTAGTAGTAGTAGCAGTAGTAGTAGCAGTAGCAGTAGCAGTAGTAGTAGTAGTAGCAGTAGCAGTAGTAGTAGCAGTAGTAGCAGTAGTAGTAGTAGTAGTAGCAGCAGCAGTAGCAGTAGCAGTAGCAGTAGTAATAGCTAGCATTTATGTAGGACTTTAAAGTTTTCAAAGGGCTTTTCGTGTTAACCCATTTACTATTAATAGCTGTATAGAATATTTATTTCTTTTGGAGGGATGTTAGATGGGATTCTTATCAAGGTATAAGTTGAACTACATATACTCTAAGGTCCCTTCCAACTCAGATTCTATGATTCTTTAGTAATAAGCTGTTAAGCCCCAAGGTCCACTGTCTGTGTGAAGATCATAAGAGATACTCACTCATGACCCTATGCAGAGAATTCCCCAATGATGTTAAGTGCCTTTCACTTACTGTTTTCCATGTGTAATCATAACCATCCACATTCAACACAGGCATGACATAGAAATCTAGATGATTCAGAAGCTTGGTGACTTCAGCTTCTTTCCCATAAAACTGGGTTGCCTAAAAATCAAAATCAGAAGTAATTAATTATTTTCTTAATTCCTTTCAGTGAAGGCACTGTGATTACCTCATATATTTAGATTTGTGGACTTTACTCTTTGGAAGTTTATTTAGTCTGCAAAAGAACTGAAGCTTCAACCACAGTACAGGACTACATTCCAGCATGGTCTGGATACTCGGCATAAATTGAAGGCATGATTTATTAACTGTTGGTGGAGCTGTGAATTGGTCCAGCCATTTTGGAATGCAATGTAGAGCTATTCCCCCAACATTACTAAACTGTGTCATACCTTTTGACCCAGTGATATCATTATTAGGCCAAAGAGATCAAGCAGTCAAAAAAAAAAGTGTCCCTTACATAACAAAATATTTGGAGCAGCACTCTTTGCAGTAGCAAAAACTATGGTATGTTCTTATGGGAAATTATGATAACCACTTTATGATGCAATTTCTAGCAATGTTTTATGAAAAATGGAGCCTGGCTTAATATAGATAATTCAAGTCAGTCATTTACACTGAAAAAAAATCCTAATGAAATTCTGGAGATAATGGCTTCATTTTTTTTTCATTTCATTTAGTATGCATAAGCACATCCAAAGTCTAATAATATTAATTCTTAACTCATTCTTTCATCCTTTTCAGCATGGGGTAGGAAAGAAGGATGAAACTGTCAAGATTGAATCATTGGAAACAAAAGAAAGTACAGGGCTGGGATCATTCTTCCAAATAGTAGAAGGGTACTATGTACTCACATGGCCTATGAACCACAAACAGAAAGCTGGAGCCACCCATTCTCGAGCATGGATACCACAGTCAATCCATATAGCACTTCTTGATGTGTTTCTCTTTGTAGAAAGCTGGACAAAAAAGAGAAAATTTCTAGGTTAAAATGGAGCATAAGAGTCCAGAGAACTGGTGCTCTAGGTAATAGTGGCATACTTCCTCATGAGAGGTAAGTAGAGGTAGAAAAAAAGAATTATATAAGTCTCATTATCTGATTTTTTAAAAATTTCCTGACACTGAATTCTCAGGAGAATTAAGATGATTTCCTAAAGGATGTTGGATAACTTTGTGAATGATGTCTTCATTTGTAATCTTTTTTAAATAATATTTTACTTTTTCCAATTTTGAGTTCCAAATTTTTCCCTTTCCATACTCCTCAAACAGTAAGGAATTTGATTTGGTTATATATGTACAATCATATAAAACATATTTCCATAGTAGTCATGTTGTGAAAGAAGAAACAGACCAAAAGGAAAAAAAAAACACCAAAAAAATATAGAAAGTGAAAATAGTTCAATCTGCATTCAGACTCCATCAATTCTTTCTCTGAGTATGGATAGCATTTTCCATCACTTAATTTGTAATCTTGCAAAAGCCTAGGAGCCAGTTTTCAAATGGATGTTTCTTATGTCAAAATTTTATAAAAGCTGCAGGCATAACTATAAATCTTTATTGAATGAAAGCATTTCTTCAGGGAGCTAATGAAATAAGGTCGAGGCACATTGCCTTCTGATGATCTAACAGAGCCCGGGAATAGAGTTCAGATAATTTTAGAGTAAAGCCTACAGACTCCTCAGAATTATATTTTTAAGTGCATAAAAGAAAATACAGAGAGTTAAAAAGGAAATCAGTTATATTGAAAAAGTCTTCAAACTATCTTTTTTAACAGTTCTGGCCCCCAGATTTAAGAAACCTTGATCTAGAAGAAGAGATTGCTCACATAATTATAATATAAGCTAATTTTATATAGTCCTTTAAGGTTTGCAAAGTACTTTACAGATATTATCTCACTTGATCCTGTCAACAATCCTATAAAGTAGATACTATTATTATCCTGGTTTTTACTATTTAATTCAATAAACATTTATTAAATGCTTGCTGTGTACCATATACTATGCTAAGCACTAAGAATGAGATAGTCCTTGTCCTCAGGGAGCTTACAATCTAATAGAGGAAGACAAAGTTGAAAAGTGGTTTTATTTTTATTAATTTATTTTGATTTATCAATAATCATTTCCATATGCTTTTGAGTTTAAAATTTTTCTCCCCCTTCCTCCCTACCACTCTCCCCAAGACGGCACACAATCTGATATAGGCTATACATTTACATTCCTATTAAACATATTTTCACATTAGTGATATTGTAAGTAGAAATTGAAGCCAATAGGAGGAACCATCAGAAAGAGGAAACAAAACTCAACAGAAGAGAAAAAAGTAACAATTTGGCTTCCATAGCTCTTTCTTTGGGTGTGGGTAGCATTTTCCATCACAAGACCTCTGGAGATGTCTTAGATCCTTGTATTGCCAGGAAGGATTAAGGTTATCAATATTAGTCATCGCACAACGTGGCTGTTATTGTGTACAACGTTCTCTTGGTTCTGCTCACTTCACTCAGCATCAGACCATACAAGTCTTTCCAGGTTTTTCTGAAGTCAGCCTGTTCATCATTTCTTATAGCACAGTAGTATTCCATCACATTCATATACCACAACATGCTCAGCCATTCCCCAATGGATGGGCATCCTCTCAATTTCCAATTCTTTGCCACCACAGAAAGCGCTGCTATGAATATTTTTGTACATGTGGGTCCTTTTCCCATTTGTGTGATCTCTTTGGGATCTAGCCCTAGAAGTGCTATTGCTGGGTCAAAGGGGAAAAGTGGTTGGTTTTTATGGGGGGGGGGGGCGGTAAACCCAGCATACTACAGGGTACCCAGGAAGGGGCATGAGTTCAGCAGAGTTGAAGCCAAGCAGAGCTGCTGATAGATAAAGGAATTACCAGGAAGGCTGTGAACTCTCTATTAACGGAAAGCTTTGGAAGGAGTTTAGTGCTCCTCCCTCTAATCAGCTGTGAAAGACAAAGAACTGAAATTACCCAGGGTTAAACAGCTCGTAAGTGTCTGAAGCAGGATTTGAACTAAGGACTTCCTGATTCCAAGTGGAGCGATCTATCCACTGTCACTCAGCTGAGTTCTTCAAATATCAAACACCTCAAATGAATCTTTGGCAAGTAGCAGATCCCAGCGAATTTGTGGTTGAATTCTCTAATAGTGCCTAAAGTGTCAATATTCCATGTTCTTGACTCGAGAGAGAGATACAAGAATTGTTAGAGAGCGCAGTGAGTGAGGCACAGCTGACCACAGTATTCTGAACATTTTCAAGCCTAGCTTGCACTCTTGCTCATAAGGCATCTCAAACTAGACGCCTTCAAAACAGAACTAATTCTCTCTCTTCCCAAACCTTAGCCCTCTTCCTTTGTTATTGTTATTATTGTTTAGTCATTTCAGTCATATCTGACTCTTCATGATCCTATTTGGGGTTTTCTTGGCAAAGATATTGGAATGGTTTTCCATTCCCTTCTCTGGCTCATTTTACAGATGAGGAAACTGAGGTAAACAGGGTGAAATGACTCGCCCATGGTCACACAGCTAGTGTGTGAGGTCAGATTTGAGCTCATGAAGGTGAGTCTTCCTGACTCCATGGTGGCACTCTGTGCACTATGGTGCCACCTAGCTGCCCATCCCTCTTTCTAACTTCCCTATCTTGGTCACCTTCCTTCTGGTCACCCAGGTTCACAACCTCACTATTCTTAACTATTCACTCTCATTCATCCCATATATCACATTGCTAGGACCAACATCTTTATTTTTTAAAAGATCTTTGAATCGGATCAAATACTTAAGTAATTAAGCTGAGAATTCAGAATTTTCATGCCAAAAAGCATGAAAAGGATTAATTTGACCTAAAAATGTTTAAAGGCAAGGGTTAAGTAATGGATCATGAAGTACCTTAGTTTGGTCCATTATTTTAAGTAACACTGTATCTTGATGGGCCTGCTAGAATAAGTGAGCTGAAAAATAAACTGCAAGTTACTTGAATGGCGTGACTTCTTAAGTGCTATTTAATAATTTTAACATTTAATATTGCCCATTGAATGTTGCTAGGTGGTGCAGTAGATAGAATGCCAAGCCTAGAATCAGGAAGACTTGAGTTCAAATCTGGCTTCAGACACTAACTGCATGACCCTGGGCAAGTCACTTAACCCTGTTTGCTTCAGTTTCTTCATCTATAAAATAAGCTGGAGAAAGAAATGGCAAACCACTCTCGTATCCTTGCCAAGAAAACCCCAAATGGAGTCACAAAGAGTCAGAGGTGACTGAACGACAATATTCAGAATCCTATGATAAAATAGGCTATTATTGTGTCATAAGAAATGATGCAATGGACAGTTTCGTAAGAAACTGAAAAGACTTCCACGAACTGATTCAGAGTAAAGTGAGCAGAATTAGGAGAACAACAGAATTATAAAGGAATACAACTTTGAAAAACTTTAGAACTCTGATCAATGCTATGACAAACTACAATTCCAGAGGACCAAAGATGAAGCATGCAACCAGAAAGATGATGGACTTAAAATGCAGAATGACAGATACATTTTTAAATATGACAGATATAGGAATTTTATTTGCTTGACTATGCATATTTTATAAGGATTTTCTTTTTTTATTGTTCAACAGGGAATGAGGTGGGAAAGAAAATAAATGGTTGCTCATCAGAAAAAAAATACAATTTTAAAACTATTTCCTGAAGTCCTGATGTTGTGATCATAAGAATGTATGCAAAATGTTTTGTAAAATTTAAAGCACTATTTAAAGTCAATAATTATTAAGTCAAAAAAACTGTAGTACTGAGATCTAGGAGGAATTAGAAATCACCTAGTCTAATCCCTTCATTTTATGAATTAGAAACAAGACCCAAAGAACTGTAGTGACTTTAACAAGGTCATGTAGGTTAATATTTGAACCTAACAATTGTCATTTAGCACAGTGTGCAACCATATGCCAGGTCCTATGCTACATTTTGGGAGTACCTAAATCCAGTGCTGTTGCCACACTACACCATGGCTAACAAAAGGGGAAAAAAAATTTAGTTTCTACTACAGTTGCTGCTGAGGTGGCCTTCCTGACAATAATAAACCAATTAGGTACTTATTATTAATAATAAGTATTATTAATATTATATTATAATTAATATATAATAAATATAAATGTCTATTATATGTAAATACATAAAATATTATATATAAAATATGATATAAACATAAAAAATAAAAATAAATGTTAACATTTGCATAGCTCTTTAAATTTACAATGTGCTTTGCATGGGTTATCTCATTTTATGCTCAAAATAACCCTAGGAAGTAAGTGCCATTATTATCCTCGTTTTACGGAAGAGGAAATAAATGCTCAGAATGGTTAAGTGACTTGCCCAGGGTCACTCAGGTAGTAAGTGTCTGAAACAGGATTTGAACTCAGGTCTTCCTTGTTTAAGATAATAAAACTGGGGGCAGCTAGTAGATAGAGCACTGGCCCTGAAGTCAGGAGGACCTGAGTTCAAATCCAGCCTCACATCAAACACTTGACACTCACTAGCTGTGTGACCCTGGGCAAGTCACTTAACCCCATTGCCTAGCCAAAAAAAAAAAAGCAAAAAACAAGCAAACAAAAAAAAAGATAATAAAACTAAATCACAGTATAAAGGAAGATGCTCATTTTTCTGTGTTCCTCAGTTCATGAGGAAGGGAATAAAGTAAAAGAAACCAGTATCTAATTTATTTTCTTTTAAATTTTACAAGGACATGGAGGTTCTACATAATGTCTCTCATACCCATATGTGCTAGACCTATCTTATGGATGCCTCTGAAATCCCATTTCCATTGTTGACAAGCTGCCCCTTGTATTAAACTTTTGCCATGCCTGTGGACATTATTTTGTATATATTTTGTATTTAATTCTTATATAGGAGAATGCGAGGAGTAAAGGCAGGGACTCACCTGAGTTCTCCAGAATTTGCCTCCAAACAATGTTAAAATAATGCCTTAAAATGAGTTCTGGAGTGGCATAACCAATAAAAGGATGGGTGCAACAATTTTCTAGCCCAAGACAACTTAGAAGATCAGCAGAAAAGGTCTGTCTCACTGAGATGAGTGGAACACAGTCCTGTGCCAGCCTGGCCAGTGCAGGATGTGCCCAGTAAGCCGGCAGCGGGCCCGGGGAGAGACTGATTTGGCAGAGGAAGGAGAAGCTTCCAGAGCTCTCAGACCACAGATGGTAAGGGGATCAGACAACTGGTCAGAAGGAGATTAAAAGGGACCCTTTGCAGGCACTTGGAGCAGATTCTGTTGCCTTGCCCATACACTGTTCTGGGTCACAGTCCCAGGGCAAGGAGGAGTACTAGTAGGAGCAGGAACCCTGGTTCCAGCTCCAGGAGAGAAAAGAGTACTTGTGGTCACTCACAAACCAGACAGGTCAGGAGAGCAGTGACCACATCTCTTCTTAAATCACATCACCTCAGAAGAAATGAAACCTTACAGAGCCTCAGAACTAGCTCTGAAAACAGCAGCACAAAACGCTGAGCTTTGGGACAGTGCCCCCTTCACCCCAGGAGCACAGCACAACTTTAATACAAAGTTAAAAGTCAAGAAATAGGCAGGGAAATGAGCAAACAACAAAAAAGAACATGACCATAGAAAGTTACTATGATGTCAGGGAAAATCCAAACAGCAAATTCAGAAGACAATAAAATCAAAGCAGCTATGTCCAAAGCCTCAAAGAAAATTGTGAATTGGTCTCAGGCCCAAAATGAATTCCTGGAAATGTCAAAAAAGAGTTTAAAACTCAAATGAGAGAGGTAGAGGAAAAATTGAGGAAAGAAATGAGTGATGCAAGAACATCATGAAAAAAAGAGTTTTCAGCTTGGTAAAATAGGTATTAAAGAAATTGAAGAACATAATGCCTTAAACACAATAGACCAAATGTTTTTTTAACAGCACAAAAATCCACTGAAAAGAATACCTTACAAAGGATAATTGGCCAAATGGAAAAGGGGATACAAGAGTTCACTGAAGAAAATTTCTTAAAAATTAGAATAGGACAAATGAAAGCTAATGACTCCATGAGACATCGAGGAACAATAAAACAAAATCAAAGGAATGAAAAAATAGAAGAATATGTGAAACATCTCAACAGAATAACAACTGACCTGGACAATAGATCCAGGAAAGATAATTTACCAGAAAGCCATGAAATTTTTTTGAAAGTCTAGATGTCATATTTCAAGAAATTATCAAGGAAAACTGCCCTGATATCCAAAAACCAGAAGGAAATTGAAAGAATCCACTGATCACCTCTTGAAAGAGATTTGAAAACGAAAACTCCCAGGAATATTATAGCCACATTTCAGAGCTCCCCTGTCAAGGAGAAAATACTACAAGCAGCCAGAAAAAAAATTCAAATATCATGGAGACCCAGTCAGTATTATACAGGATTTAGCAGTTTCTTCATTAAAGGATCAGAGGACTTGGGATATGATATTCTGAAAGGCAAACAAGCTATGATTACAACCAAGAATCACCTACCCAGAGAAACTGAGTATAATTCTTTAGTGGGAAAAATGAATACTCTGGGGCCGCTAGGTGGCGCAGTGGATAGAGCACTGGCCCTGGATTCAGGAGGACCTGAGTTCAAATCCAGTCTCAGAATAGACACTTGACACTTACTCGCTGTGTGACCCTGGGCAAGTCACTTAACCCCATTGCCTAGCCCTCCTCACAAAAAGGATATTCAATGAAATAGAGAAATTCCAAGAATTCCTGTTGAAAAGACCAGAGCTAAACAGAAAATTTGATTTTCAAATAAAAGACTCAAGAGAAGCATTAAAAAAAGGGTAAACAGGAAAGTGAAAACATAAGGGATTCAATAAAGTTAAACTGTTTACACTCCTACACAGGAAGATGATACTTGTAACCCTTAAGAACTTTATCATTATTAGGGCAGTTGGAAAAAGTATACATAGAGAAAGGGCGCAAGTGTGAGTTGACTATGATGGGATGACATAAAAAATTAAAATTAAGGGGTGAGGAAGTGGAATGTGGAGGGAGAAGGGAGAGGTAAAATGGAGTAAATTATCTCGCATAAAGGAGGAACCAAAGAGCTTTTACAGTGGAGAAAGATGGTGGGAGCAGAGTGATGGGCAATGCTTGAACCCTACTCTCATCACCATTGGTTCAAAGAGAGAATAACATACACACTCAGTTGGATACAGAAATCTATCTTATGGTACAGGGAAGTAGGAAGGGAAGGAGATAACAGAAGGGATGGGGCTGAGGGCAGATTGGGGGAGGAAGTGGTCAGAAGTAAAACAGTTCTGAGGAGGGATAGGTTGAAAGGAGAGAGAGAGAAGGATAAATGGGGCAGAGGAGGAGGGGACGGAAGCAGGATGGAAGGACGTATACAGTTAGTAGTCATAACTGTACATGTGAATGGGGTGATCTCACCCAGAAAATGGAAGTGGATAGCAGAGTGGATTAAACACCAGAATCCTACAATTTGTTGTTTACAAGAAACACACTTGAAGCAGAGAGACAAAAACAAAGTAAAAATAAGGGGCTGGAGCAGAATCTATTATATTTCAGCTGAAGTTTAAAAAAAAAAACCAGGGGTAGCAATTATGATCTCAGATAAAGCAAAAGCAAAAACAGATCTAATTAAAAAAGAATTATGCAGTGAGTGAAACTACATTTTGCTGAAAGGCACCATCAACAATGAGGTTATATCAACACTAAACATATATGCACCAAATGGCATAGCATCCAAATTCTTTTTTAAAAAAGTTAAATGAGTTGCAAGAGGAAATAGACAATAAAATACACTAGTAGAGGACTTAGCATTTCTCCTTTCAGAATTACATAAATCTAACCAAAAAATAAACCAAAAAGAAAGAAGTTAAGGAAATGAAAAGATTTTAGAGGTTAGATATGATAGACCTCTGGAGAAAATTGAATAGAATAGAAAGAAATATACCTTTTTCTCAGCTATACATGGCAACTACACAAAAATTGACTATGTATTAGGGAATAAAAACCTCACAACCAAATGCTCCAAAGCAGAAATATTAAATGCATTCTTTTCAGATAATATGCAATAAAATTACATTCGATAAAGGGCTATGGAAACATAGATTAAAAATTAATTGGAAACTAAATAATCTAATACTAAAGAATAAATGGATCAAAGAAGAAATCATAGAAACAATAAGTAATGTCATTAAAGAGAATGACAACAATGAGACAACATACTAATATTAACAGAATGCAGCCAAAGCAATACTTAGGGGAAAGTTTATAATTCTAAATGTGTACATCAGTAAAAGAAAGAAAAAGCAGATCAGTGAATTGGCTGTGCAACTAAATTTTAAAAAACTAGAAAAAGAATAAATTAAAAATCCCCAATTAAGCACCAAATTAGAAATCCTGAAAATTGGGGCAGCTAGGTGGTGCAGTGTGGATAGAGCACTGGCCCTAAAGTCAGGAGGACCTGAGTTCAAATCTGGCCTCAGACCAAATACTTGACACTTACTAGCTGTATGACTCTGGGCAAGTCACTTAACCCCAATTGCCTAAAAAAAAAAAACAAACAAACACCTCCAGAGAAAAAAATTATGTAGTCTGAATGCAGATCAAAACATTCTTTTTTTTTACTTTCTTTATTTTTAAGTTTATTTTTTGTTATTACAGAACAATATTGAATAATAGTGGTGATAATAGGCATCCTTGTTTCACCCCTGATCTTACTGGGGAGGCTTCTAGTTTACACCAATTACAGATAATGCTTACTGATGATTTTAGATAGATATTACTTAACATTTTAAGGAAAGCTCCATCAATTTCTATGTTTTCTAATGTTTTTAATAGGAATCAATGTTATATTTTGTCCTTTCTTTTCCAAGTCATTGACTCTCTCTTGCATACCTCTCATTTCTTTTCCCATTTTTTCTTCTACCTCTCTCATTTGACTTTTAAAATCCTTCCTGAGATCTTCTAAGAAGGCTTTTTGGGCTTCAGACCAGTTCATACTCCCTTTTGAGGTTCCAGATGCGGATTTGTTGACAATATCCTCTTCAGAGTCAAATGAGAGAGGTAAGCATTATCTGTAATTGGTATAAACTAGAAGCCTTCCCAGTAAGATCAGGGGTGAAACAAGGATGCCCATTATCACCACTATTATTCAATATTGTTCTGTAAATGCTAACTATAGCAATAAAAGGAGAAAAAAATTTAAGGAATTAGCATAGGCAATGGGAAAACAAAATTATCACTCTTTGTAGGTGATTTGATGGTATATTTTCCAAGCATACCATATAAATTCCAATTATACCTAGAGAATCAACTAAAAACCTAATTGAAACAATTAACAATTTTAGTAAAGTTGTAGTTCCAAAGGACTTATAATGAATAACACTATTGACCTCCAGACAAAAAATTATGTAGTCTGAATGCAGATCAAAACATACTTTTTTTTACTTTCTTTATTTTTCTTGAGAGTTTTTTGAATGCAGATTGAAATATACTTTTTTTACTTTATTTTTCTTGAGGGTTTTTTGTCTGTATTTTCTTTCACAACATTACTAATATGAATACATGTTTTACATGACTGCACATGTATAACCTATATCAAATTGCTTGCCTTCTCAAGAGTGGAGAGGCTGGAGGAGAGAATTTGGAACTCAGAATTTTTTAAAATGAATTGTTAAAATAGTTTTTCATGTAATTGAAAAAACAAAATATTTTTTTAAATTTTATGTACATGTCATTCCCTCTAATAGAATGTAAGCTGCTTGAAGTCAGGGATCATTTTATTTTTGTCTTTATATCCCAGTACCTAGTTCGGTACATGTCTAAAATCATGTGTTCAATTCAATTCATCTAATATCTTGTTAAATCATTTAAATGTATGTTTTGAAAGACTCAGACAGTTATTTTCATTATTTAGAATTGGAATTTCATGGGGCAGCTAGGTGGCGCAGTGCATAGAGTTCTATCCTTGGGGTCAGAAGGACCTGAGTTCAAATCTGACCTCAGACACTTGACACTTAACTAGCTGTGTGACCCTGGGCAAGTCACGTAAGCCCAATTGCCTCACCAAAAAGCAAAAAAAAAAAAAAAAAGAATTGGAATTTCATCAAGCAAAAGACCATTCTTGCTCAATCAGAGTTTCAAAGCAGTATTAAGCCTTGAAGAGGTCTGGGTTCTAAATTGAAATTATGTAGATTGTTCCATAGACAGTTTGGGTAGAAAGAATCAAAAGCTTCTAAGGCTCACTCCTAGGAACATTGGGAACTTAGGATCTTCAGATCTGTCCTGAGTATCCAAAGGCATCATATACAGACTGTTGCCCTACAAAGTCTGAGTTGCCTCCTTCCCTTCCTCTGCAAACGAAAACTACGCTAACAGAATGGTAAGGGCATAACTCTAATTCTCTTCCATGATGGCTTTTGAATAAAATGGAAGAAAAACTGTGAAGGGAGAGACAGAATCTCTCAAAATGGCCTTTACTCATTTTGTATATATTCCAAACATGCTTATACGTGCACATGTTATCTCCTCATTAAAATATAAGTTCTTTGAAGGCAAGGACTTTTCCCTTTTGTCCTTTTATCTCCAATTTTTAGCACAATGCCTGGAATATAATAAATGCTTAAATACTTGTTGATTGACTGTTTGATTGAAGAAAATGAATGTTTAAGCTGAGAGCAATCTTTCACTGAGAACCATTACCTCCCCTCCTCAGCACACACACAAAAAAAAATGACAGAGCAATTACTTTTTCAAAAGGTTACCTTCAAAACATAAAGTGGTCTCTTCTCAAATGAGGATCCAATGTGTATTTTTTCAAGCATATCAGCATATGTCTCAGTTATAGATTCTATCCAATAATAAATCTGCCAAAATAGAAATGAGCAATTAGCTAATAAAGTTTCAGATTGCAAAGGCAATAGACAATACCATGTAATTTAGCGGACCACGGGAAGAACGTAGCTTCTTCAGCAGAAGTAGATGAATTCTCAAATCATTTTGCACAGTAAGGAAGATATGGGGGGGGGGGGAGATTTGATTTCTTTGTTTTTTTCCCAGAGGAAAATAAATGAGTGAAAAAGAGTTGAACCATATATAGGTGATATTAGAGGAAGCAGAGAACTCCTAAGAAAGTCAAGATCATAGGATCAGAAATTTATAGTTGGAAATGACCTTAGATCATCTAGTTGAATCCCCTCATTCTATAGATTAAGAAACTGAACTCCTAAGAGGTGACATTTACTTGCTCAAACAGCAACTAAATTTCAAAGGCAGGATTTAAACCCAGTTCCTCTGCCTCTAAATCCATTGCTCTATCCACTATACCAAATAAGAAAAATGAATTAGCGCTTAAAAGCATTTTGGCTCCTAAAACTTGTTAACATTTTATAAAAAAAAAATTTTAAGAAGGAAAAGTTATGAAAAGTTTCTTCACAAAGAATCAATATCTTTGTGTAAGAAATCCATCTCTACAATTCCTAAGTTCTTCTAGGTATGTGACCTTCAGGGAAAATGTCAGTAATTTTCTGATTTATCTGTCATGAATGAGGTGGTTATATTAAGTAATCTCTTCATCAATAATTCTATAAAGCAGTGTCATGAAGAAAGCATTTTGGGGTGACTGGGGAAGGGGTTTAGCCTAAGGAAATACAGTATGTCCTGTGGAAAACCCAATGCTTCCAACAAGACAGGCAAAAATATCATTTTTCCACTAGAGGGCCACTGGTACCAGGTCAGTATTCCAATAGCACAGAAAAGTGCTGTCAGTTCTAAGAAACATTAGTCTAGGGTCAGCTAGGTGGCACAGTGGATAGAGCACCGACCCTGGATTCAGGAGGTCCTGAATTCAAATTCGGCCTCGGACACATAATACTTACTAGCTGTGTGACCCTAGGTAAGTCACTTAACCCCATTGCCTAGCCAAAAAAAGAAAAGAAGAAACATTAGTCTAGGTCTTCTTCTGAGGTTAAGGACCACTCTTTTCAGCCCTCCTTTGGAGGTAGGCGAAGGAGCTGAGTCAGGTCCTAGGGGTGTTAAGTCCACTTTGAGGTGAATCTACAGGTTTGGGTTGGTCTAGAACCTTGGGGGTCCTTTGGGGAACTTCCACAAAATGTAAATAAATTTCCAGGGCAGCTCTATAGCTCATCTGGCAACTAGAATACTATTGCATCCCTCCTAGTGATAACCAAGCTCTAGGTTGTACCTGCCAAGATAGTTCCAGAGCTGGTATAAAGCAAAACCCTTAGTTCATGGGGACTGAAGTATCATTTTCCCTCACATCCAGAACAGAATAACTGTATAAGCTGCATGATGTTATCTTTAGACCCTTCCAGAGTGTCCTATGCCCTTTATATAGCATCTAGTACATAATAGGCATTTGATAAATGTTTATTAAATTCAATCTAATTAAAAATATCTACTCTACCCAGGTGAAATATTGACTACAGTGCAAATACCAGAAATTCATTCTTAGTGTTATTTCTATGATATTCTTCTGAATTGCAAGTAATCTAGGCAGAGGCAGTTTAATTAATTTATATTAAAGTGTTAGTCATTTAGCAGCTCACTCACTAAGATTCCTTCCAACTTTGAGATTTTGAGGGCTGCATGAAAGCATTGGCCATCCAATAGCTTCTGGAAGGATAGGAAACAGCCCATTGAGGCACCTAAGACAAACTTTGCTTACTTCTTTCTGTTTAGGGATGGTGTGTGGGTAACTAGATGGTAACCATCAGAACCCATCAGAACTCTTTAAGGAGATGGTTCTTATTTCCATTTGTTCCAGGGCTTCAATGAGTATTTTAGGGACAAGTAAGTCTTCCTTTCTTACAAATATGGAAGCAAACTTCATTTCTTTCTTTTAGTCCAGGCCTAGAAAGGCCTTCCTGTTTGTGGGCTATTGGTTCTGTTTAGGTCAAAGAGTTTACTGGGTAACACTTTGTAGAAGTAGCGCAAAGTGAGAAGACAATGTCTGATTGTTTTCCCAGATCCAGTTGATATTCTTCTCTCTGTCAGCCTCTTAGAAATGAGGGGAAATAATTCTACTATCTTTCATAGAGTCAGTTTTAATCCTTTCTCCTTCCTTATCTTTCTACCCTTCCTTCTTAGGGTTAGGATAATATCTTTCATAAGATTATATATCTGGGGGGAAGGGGAGGCATATGAAGGGAACATTTATGTGATACACCTCATCCTCCCAGTCTTAACCAGTGTGGGGCAAACAAGGCTTTGCCCCAGGCGTGGAGGGAATGGTAAAGACAACAGAAATAAAACCCTCCTGGATTCTCCAGCAAACGCAGTATGGGAAAACCACATTCAGGAATATATCTTCCCCATCTGCCTTCACTCCAACCTCTTGCCCAACCCACACCAGGAGTAGGGTGTGTAATTAGGAGAACCAATGGAGCCCAATCTTTAAACATCTGAGTAGAGCTGGGTACCTAGAAACATGACTATGTAGGGGGAGCAGAGCATCAGGTTGCTTCCTCCCAAGGTGTGGGCCCCAGCTGTCTATCACACTACCTACCCTGGCTCTGACCCTCTGGAGACCTTCCTTTCCACCTCATCCCCCCAAGAAAAGTCCAAGCGGGTTAGAGGCCGGAAGCAACTACACCCTGACATGGCTGCTTAGCTATTGATGGTAGAAGGGAACATCCCATCGGCATTGAGGGCAATCACCATAAACTCCCACTCTGACCTGCCTATCAAAAGACAATCTTTCCTTCTGTATCAGAGCAGGAGGAGGTTTTACCTATTGAAAGGGAATGGTGGATGGAAAAGGCTCAGGAATGTGTGCCAGAGATGATATATTCCCTTCTACCATCCTCCCTTCTCCTTCTTCCCTTTGCCCCAATATACATGGCGAGGATAAGATCACTCAAGCAACAAGTCTACTTAGCCTAGGTCCAGTGAGCAAGGTGCTCCTTTGTATTCTTTGCCTAAAACAAACCTCATCTACCATCAACACATTCCCAGGATTGTGCCTATTTGTCAACAGGAATGGTGATGATTAAGGTAATGGAGGGAAATGTCAAGTATGTGGAAAAAGGTGGTGAATCAACTTTGCTCCCACAACCACCATCTTGGGGCCTCTCACTGGCCAGGAATAGCATAACTAATGCCTAGTTAATGAGGTTAATTACAATAAAAAGCAATCATTCTATATTTTTCTTCCCTTTCATAGCCAAACTCTTAGAAAAAGCACTAACGCATTGTTGATGGAATTGTGAACTGATCCAACCATTCTGGAGAGCAATTTGAAACTATGCCCAAAGGGCTATAAAAATGTGCATACCCTTTGACCCAGCAATAGCACTTCTAGGGCTATATCCCAAAGAGATCATACAAATGGGAGAAGGACTCACATGTACAAAAATATTCATAGCAGCTCTTTTTGTGGTGGCAAAGAACTGGAAATGGAGAGGATGCCCATCAATCAGGGAATGGCTGAACAAGATGTGGTATATGAATGTAATGGAATACTACTGTGCCATAAGAAATGATGAACAGGCTGACTTCAGAAAAACCTGGAAAGACTTGTATGGTCTGTTGCTGAGTGAAGTGAGCAGAACCAAGAGAACATTGTACACAGTAACAGCCATGTTGTGCAATGACTAATATTGATAAACTTAACCCTTTCCAGCAATACAAGGATCTAAGACATCTCCAAAGGCCTCATGATGGGAAATGCTACCCACATCCAAAGAAAGAACTATGGAATTTGAATGCAGATTGAAGCATACTATCTGCTATTTTTTTCTTCTGTTGAGTTTTGTTTCCTCTTTCTGGTGGTTCCTCCTATTGGTTCTAATTCTTCCTTACAACATCACTAATGTGAAAATATGTTTAATAGGAATATGTATGTATAGCCTATATCAGACTGTGCACCGTCTTGGAGAGGGTGGTGGGGAGGAAAGGGAGAAAAATTTTAAACTCAAAAGCATATGGAAGTGATTGTTGATAAATCAAAATTAATTAATTAAAAAAATAAATGTTGGGCAGCTAGGTGGCACAGTGGATAGAGCACTGGCCCTGAAGTCAGAGGGACCTGAGTTCAAATCCGGCCTCAGACCAAACACTTGACACATACTAGCTGTGTGACCTTGGGCAAGTCACTTAACCCCAACTGCCTTACCAAAAAAATAAATAAATAAATGTTAAAAAAAAAAACACTATCTAAAATCCTTGCCTTCATTTCTTTTCTACCCATTCATTTCTCAACCCCCGGCAATCTGGTTTCTATTCTCAAATGAAACTGTTCTGTCTAAGGTTATGTTCTCTCAATGATCTCTCAACTGTTCTTGTTCATTAAAATAGCCTTAAAAAAGATATTGTAGGGTCAGCTAGGTGGCGCAGTGGATAGAGCACTGGCCCTGGAGTCAGGAGGACCTGAGTTTAAATCCCGTCTCAGACATTTGATACTAGCTGTGTGACCTTTGGCAAGTCACTTAACCCCAATTGCATCACAAAAAAAAAAAAAGATATTGTAAAGAAAAAATAACTTTGAAAAATTTAAGATTTTTAATCAATACAATAACAAACTATAAGTCCAAAGGACTGGAAACGTGATGATCCCCCAGGTTCAAAATGAGACATACGTTTGCATACATGGCCAGTGTAGGGCTTTGCTTTGCTTAACTTTGCATGTCTGATACACGGGTTTTATTTTTCTATCTTTAAATCTGCAGGCAGCTATGGTGGGGGGAGGGGCAGAAAAAGGAGAGCCAGCAATAAAAAAAAAGTATGAAAATCAGATCGGGGGACATTTTTTCAAATGAATAAAAGAACAGAATGAAAGTCAGTAGGAAAAAACAGACCAGCAAGACAGTTCTGAAAATAACATATTTCATTAATACAGACTTAAAAAAGAGAAGTAAGCTGGTCTGTGAATACAGATTCACAGCTTCATGTGAAAGTCTCTTTTTCTGTTCTCCTTTGCATATGTAAACGCTCATCTTATTTGCTGTTGGCTAAGTTCAGAATTTTTTTTTAAAAATTAGATTTCAAAAATGGGATTTGAAAAGTCAGACCTTAAATAGGAGCAGTGACCAGATGTTTGGGGGTTTAGGGCCAACATTGTTACTTTTGTTTTCAGTGTATTAAAATGTTTTCATTTAATCTAATAAAAAAATCTAATTTCATTTAATCTAATAAAAATACAAGTCTTTGTTTTTCTTTTTTAATTATGTTTTAATCTATGCCTCCTCTCCCTCCCACTGAGAAAATCTGTGTGTCTGTGTAGACTTTGTTCATCTTTTCCATTCTGTAGCTGACGCTGTTAACTCTCTATTCTTGAATATCTATACACTTGGCTTTCAAGACACTGCCCATTCCTGCTTCTTCTACCTGGCTGACCACTCCTTCTTAGACTCCTTGGCTAGATCATCATTCACATCCCAGCCCCAGTAGTAACTGTCCCCTAAGGCTCTGCTCCAGGACTCTGGTTGGGGCCTTCTGCTCTAGCTTCCAGGGCTCAAAGCTACAGCTGCTAGATAAGGGATAGAGTGAGCTGACCTTCCTCCTACCTCTCACAAGAACTACTTCAGTCCACAAGAAGAAGATGAAAGCCAGAGGATGTTAATTCCTCCTGCTCAGTGACCAGTTAGGGTAATCTCAAAGCACAAGTACTTCCATGCTGAGTCACATATAACCAGATGCTTCCCAGAGCTAGTCATTCCCAACACACCCATGTGCTAAGTTGGCCAGAAGCAGGAAGGGCAGCACTGTCTATTGCCCTTGGGATGGCCCCATTACATATACATAGATACATATATATTTACATAGAAAATACATACAAAAATCAGTCTCTCAGTAAGGATTAAAGTGTTGATTCTAGGACACTAGCTCTACACCAGTGTGAATGAGGGATGGTGTTCCTTCCATTGGCATTCTCTGCATGCATTTTAATCAAAAAAGCCAGGTCTAGGCTTCCCCACCATGTAGGTCTCCCACCGCATCTCCAGATGTCCTGATCTATATCTTTTTTTAATTATTTATTGGTTTTTAGTTTTCAACATTCGCTTCTATAAGATTTTGAGTTCTAAATTTTCTCCCCCTCCCCAAGATGGTGTACAATCTGATACAGGCTACACATGTATAGTCATATTAAATATATTTCCATATTAGTCATGTTGTAAAGAAGAATTAGAACCAAAGAGAAAAATCATGAGAAAGAAGAAACAAACCAAAAAAAAGGAAATAGTATGCTTCGATCTGCATTCAGATTCCATAGTTCTTTCTCTGGATGTGGATAGCATGTTGCATCATGAGTCTTCTGGAATTGTCTTAGACCTGTTCTATATCTTGCCACTGGACCAAGATGACTCTGGAGGAGAAAGTGAGGCTGGTGACTTTGCATAGCCATCTCTCACTTAAAACCAATTCACATGTAAGTCATGGCATCACCTTCCTGATGTCATGGTCCTCTTCAAGAACAAAGGACAAGGAGCAGCTAGGTGGCGCAGTGGATAAAGTGCTGGCCCTGAAGTCAGAAGGACCTGAGTTTAAATTCCACCAAACACTTGACACTTACTAGCTAAGTGACCCTGGGCAAGTCACTTAACCCCAATTGCCTAAAAAAAAAAAAAAAAAAGAACAAAGGACAAACAACAACAACAACAATATTACCCCATAATTGCTATAATAGGCTGCTGCTGCTGCTGCTACTACTACTCTTCTAGAGGCAGCTGGATTTCAGCAATGGGAGAAGACACTCTGGCAAGGCAGTTTGTAGAGTATAAATAACTGTAGTCTTTTTGGATGCAAGATGCCAGAAATCTGAGTTACTTTAACTTAATCAGTGTAGGCAAGATTTTCCCCAGTGGTTCTATAATTACAACAATAAATTATCGTTTTGGGGAAATTGCTTTGCTTGAAATAATGACCATAGTGTCACTTTATAGGAGAAGGCGCGACTTACTTCAGGTAGTGAATGATATTGTTGGTAGTATGATGAAGAGGCCCGGGGACTGAAGGTACCATTGATGGTTTTCTCGGAGCCAAATGTGTCATTGATGGTTTGCTTTCTAACAAGGTCTTCAACATCTTCTACCAATACGCTAAGTTATGAAAAACAAATTATTAGTTGGTTTCCCAAGACAATTTGCTGTGACTAAGGAAGGCAAAACAGGTGTGCTTTTCCTAGAAAAGACCATCATGGTAATTAAGGCTACTACCACCATTACTACTACCACCCAACTGGTATGACTACTATTATTCTGATTAAGTATTTGCTGCCTCAGTTTTATTATCTGTAAAATGAGCTAAGGACCAGCAAGCAAACTGTACTCTGAGCTTGGGATAATAACAACCTTTTGGTCTCACCCTATTACTCTGAGCATGAGTATATACATACATACATATATATGCATATATATATATATGAATATATGAGACCTGAGTTCAAATGTGACCATAGACATTTCCTAGCTATATGATGCTAGACGATCCACTTAACCTTTGCTGCCTCAGTTTTATTCTCTGTAAATGTGGTTAATAATAGCCCTCCCTTCCAGAGCACTTTGCAAACCTTAAAGCACTGTATCAGTGTTAGCTATTACTACTACTAAGACCATGACTACTACCATTAGTATTAGTGGTACATTAATCATCACCACCACCACTAGTATGATTACTACTATTGTGATGTCTACTATCACTACTATTACTATGACTGGTAGTTCTACATATTTGTCATATGCTTTATAGCCTAAGAGTACATCAATAAATATGAACTCCTTGGCTCACAACAACCCTGTGAGGCAGGCAGAATAGCAATTATTATCCCTATTTTCCAGACAGGAAAATTTGAGTTCAAGAAAGTCCAATGGTAACAGAAAGTTTCTCAAAATAAAGTCAACAAGAAGAGGAATTAAGTTTCATTGGTGCAGGGATTTTTATATTTCCCCCTCAGCACCTAGCATAGTGCTTTGTACAAAGCAAACATCTAATAAATTGTTATTAAATGAATAATATTACAAGCAGGAATTCACATAGCCTTTTAGCCATTCACTTGAACATAAATAAAAAGCATTCCTCTAGATCAGGGTTTCTTAACCTGGGGTCCATGACCTTGGTTGTTGGGTTTTTTTTTTTTATTTTGATGCCAATATTTCAATATAATTGGTTTCCTTTGTGATGCTATGTATTTTATGCATTTTAAAATATTATGCTAAGAAGGGGATCCACAGGTTTCAGCAGACTGCCAAAGGGAGCTATTACACACAGAAAACTTTAAAAATCCCTCTTCTCTGTGGTGGGATTTGACAGCTACTTAATATCTGTCAGTCACTCTCCCACCAAAATTATTCCTTCCAATAATGGCACTCTGTACATATGGGACATTTTAATGAGGCTACATTGTAACTGGGTTAAACCATTGCCACCATTTTTGAACAACGCAGAGCAGAAGCTCAAGGAAATAGGCTATAATCAGGTGAGGTTTAATGGGGGAAAAAAGGTCCTGATGGAATGCTGTTTGGAGCATTGGGCTGGCCAGCCTGAAGACAGGATGAGGACATGGAGAATCGGGGGCAAAGTTTGGAGGAGGGAAGAGAGTGATACCAAATGGTGTTAAGGGGACACAAAGGAAGGTCTGAAACTAAGTGACAAACTTCATCAGCCACATGATTATATCTAGGGCAGTATTTTCAAGCGAATTGGTTGATCTTAAGGTACTGTGACAGAATAAAACCCAAATCCCTTCAGTCACTGATTTTTTTTTTGAAAAGTACATGCTGAGATGAAAAAAAAAAAAACTGTCTCCTCAACTTGAACTTAGAATCTTATAATGTCTAACCAGAAGAGGCCTTAGAGATCAGCTGATTTAAATAGCCTCCTTTTTCAGATGAGGATTTGGGCTCTAGAAAAACTAAGTAACTTTCCCACCCAAGGTTTCACAATAGATTCAATGAGTTTTGATATGGGGCTTCTGCTTTTCCAACAAGCAATGGTGACCCTACCTGAATTTGATTGTGTTCTGGGTTAAAAAGGTTTTCACTCTGTCCAAATAAGAATCATTGACATAGAAATGGACTTCTTCTGACTTTTTAATGAACTGCATATCTTCTGGCTTCCAGAGAACAACCTGCCATTTTTTCAAAAACAAAAGACAGACACATACTTTGTCACCCTTCAGTAGGTGAAAACATGAGAGTAAGTTGACAAGAGTCCCATGATATTAAAGCAGTAGCTATCAATTTTTGTGCTCAGAGCAAGTAGTACAAATCAAATCTAGGACAAGCAGCATGAGGAAATCTCAGAAAGTGAGATAGAATGGTAGAGATGGGGAGCAGAGCAGACTCAGTGGGGAAAAACTCACTTGGTTGTAACCATAGAGGGAAAGAAGAGAAAGCATTCATTTTAACTAATTATTGTGTTATTTCTCAGCTATTAAAAAAATTAAAGTGTCATCATTGCTCTCATCAGTACCTCCACACCAAGACTACTGCTCTCTTTTCTTATTATTAGGAGACACCTTGTTTGCCAGAGCTAAGGCCCGGCAAGCAAGCTGTACTCCGAGCTTGGGATAATAACAATCCTTTGCTCTCACCCTCTGGATGAACTCTGTTGCAGCTCAATCACAGAACTGGCTCAAATCAGGGCCAGGTGGCACCCCTCCCCAAGCTGGGGCAAGCACATGCAGGAACCACATTCCAGTCATGAAGCCCTGTTATGAATAGACTTTTTGTCACTAGGCAAACACTGCTGCTGTTACACCTCACTTGATTCTTTTTGCCTTGCCACTTTGCCTGATATGTATCAAGGCTTAGCCTTGCTGCCAGGCCCCAGAGTGCATGTCTAGTTTCCCTCCTCCAATGGAATAAAGAAGGCTTTTTGCCTATAGCCTCTGTGAGCTTTTTGGTATTTTATTTTTCAGTATTGACAGTTGGCATAAAGCTTTTGGTTACAACCTCTATGATTTCTTTGATAATTTATTCTTCAGAGTTGACACCCTTTAAATTTAATGTCTTGGGATAAATCCATGATCCTTGTACCCTAGTTATGACTCTGCAACATATCCCCTGGTCAACATCCAAATATATTCTCTTGGTGTAATGATAAAGAGAAGGATGTCAAATGAAGAGAGAAGGTAAAACTTTAATGTAGGAACAATTCATATAAACATGGTGGGTAGAGTTGTTTCACTCTAATCATTTTGATAAGCTTATCAGGAGGTGAGTCTTTGCTTAGAATGTCTAATTATCCATACATCTCTCCCCTTAGAGAGGTCACACAGGAAGTAAGTGAAAGAGGCAAGACTCAGTTTAGGGATTTCTGACTCCAAAGTCAGTCAGACCACAATGCTTGTCAATGCTTGGAATGATAGACTTTTTCTGAGCAACCACCCCTCTGGGCTCACTTATAAAAGAGGACAAACTACTCTTGGTTCCTTTTAAATTTATATTACTTATCCTCCCCAATATATCCTTTCTCTTTCCCCTCCCAGGGAACTACCCCTTGCAGCACATAATAAAAAAAGACAACCAGTTCATCAAAACTGACTAGCACATTGACCAAATCCAACATCATATGCATTGTTCTACCTCCATAGTTCCTCCATCTCCACCCCTCTGCAAAGAAGAAAGCGAAGTGCATTCTCACATCTTTTCTGAGGGTCCAAGTTTGGTCATAACAATTTCACAAGATTTAACTTCATTTGATTTATTGTTCTTTCCAGTAATACTGTTTCGTCATTGTGTATATCATTTTCTGGTTCTGTTTACTTCACTTTGCATCAGTGCATATAAATCTTCTCATGCAACTTTGTATTCATCATATCACTTTCTTTTACAGAGTCGTACATTCATATGCTACAATTTCTTTAGCTATTCCCAGATCACTGGGTATTTACTTTATTTCCAGTCCTTTGATACTGTAAGAAGTGGTCTGGAGTAATGGAGAGAAACCTGATCTTGGAGCCAGAAAGACTTGGGTTCAGTCCTGCTGTGAATATAGTCTGTTTGACTTTGGGCAAGTCACTCAACTTTTCAGGGCTTTAGAATTCAGAGATTCTTAAACTTTTTCCACTCACAACCCATTCAGTGCTTCTTAAACTGTGGGTCACAACCACACATGGGGTTGTGACCCACAGTTTAAGAAGTTTAAGTTTAAGAAATTGTGTTTAGATGACTCTCTAAGAGAGTTCTCTAACTTTCAGAGGAATTACTAATCTAGAAGGAGTTTCCTTACTAGTGAGTTCCTATGCCAGAGAAAGCAGGTCAAATCCCTTCCCTACATTTACTACTACAAAAAATACTGCTATAAATATTTTGATGTATATGAGAAATTTCTTTTCACCATTGACCTACATGTGGTATCTTTTTTCTTTTTAACCATTTTGCTTTTTGAAGGACAGACCAAGGTTTAGCAGAGAGGACCTTGCTTCTGGAGTGGCACAATTTTTCTCACATAATAGTCATTAAAGGCTGATTTGGAACAGAAACATGTGAAAATTTAATGTCCTCACATACCTGAGAGAATAGGTCTTGGAGACCATGTACCCTACCTTCCCACATCCCAATTTCTTGTTAGAGGAAGAAGGAAATTTTCTGCTAGATTACATGATCCTGGAATCAATCCTTTTTGAGATAGAAAAGGGGCTCCTGAACAGTATACCTCTTGAAAAAAGAAGCAATTCACTCACCTGTCCCTTGAAGCAGTAAAGGACTAAAGCCTCAAGATGCTCCCTGGGACTAATGTGAGTGATTTAGACAGTGAGAGTCTGATGGCATCTCTTTGAAGACCTGAATTCCAACTCAGTGCAAAATAGTGAAACTGATGTATGTGCCAATACACGATAAAATGTTCTTTCATCTTTCTGAACAAATAAATCAAGAGGTTGTGAAAAGGGGGATAGAGACTGGACCTATGATTTCACGGCAATAATACCCCAGGGAAGACCTATCAATGCAGGTTGGCACCTTCTCTGCAACTTACAGTCTTGGAGAATTTCCTAGAGCACTGAGAGGTTCATTGACTTACCCAGGGTCACACAGAGAGAATCTGTCTCAGGCAGGAGTAGGAAAAGTTAAGTGTAAATACACCAGATATTATATAGGTAAAACACTAAACATGAAGCTTGTGAAAGACAATTGATGTAATGGTCATTGTGAGTAAAATTACCTCAAATGTCGTTGTCATGTTCTGGAGAGTTCTGACTTGTTTGGTTGTTCGAGGGAGAGCAATTAAAACCTGGCCACTGGAAAAAAATAACAGGATTAAGAAAAAAAATTTTAAAAGGGAATTTCATTGTCCCAGCAGTACCTTAAAGACAAAACATCCAAAGGTGAACTCATCATCTTTTCCAAAATAACTACTCTTTTTTCCATTCTTCAGGTCTCCCAGCCAACTAGACTCAAAATTTATGTTATCTTTGATTTCTTCTCCTTCCTCCCCCAAACCCAAACAATTACCAAATCCTACAGATACATCCATAAGCTACTGGACATTTATCTTCACCTTCTCATCACCCTAGTTCAGGCTGCCTTTACATTTCGCCTGGACTATCATGGTAGTCTCCTAATAGATCTTTCTACCTCCTCTTTAGCCCCTCTCCAATCTATCCTATACCCCACTTCCAGATAATCTTACTGTGTACCACTGAAATCATATCATTCAATCGTTCTCCAATGTCTATCAAAGTCAAAATTGATTAACCTATATATGCAATCCCAAAGCCTTTTCAGAACTTGGATTCTGCATTACCAGCTTTCCATCGGACATTTCCATCTTAGAATGAACCATTGTTACCTCAAATTCAACATGTTAAAAATTGAACTTATCTTCTCCCCTAGATTCATTCCTCAAAACTTTCTTATTTCTATTGAGGGTACCATCATCCTCAGATTCTTTCTTATTTTGTGGTCCCCATGTCCAATTCTATATCCATAATATCTCCCTACACTTAAATGGACACCATCCTTGTTGAGGCCCTCATAATCATTCGCCTAGACTATTGTAATCATCTCCTAATTAGTGTCCTTGCTTCCAATTTCTCCTCTCTGTACTGTTTGGCATTCAACGTCCTGTACCAATGTCTGGAGATACAAAGAAAGGCTAAAAACACCTCCTGCCCTCAAGAAACTCACAATCTAATTGAAATAACATCCAAACAACTATGTACAAAAAAGAGATAACATGAAAATAATATGTACAAAAAAGACTCATGCAGGATATATAGAAAATAATCAAGAGAAGAAAGGCACTAGAATTAAGAGGAGTTGGTAAAGGGTTCCTGTAAAAGGTGTTGAAGGAATCCAGGGAAGCCAGGAGAGGAAGATGAGGAGGAAGAACATTCCAGATACAAGAAACAACCAATGAAAAGACCCAGAGCCAAGAGTTCACCCTAGTTCTAGCGGTTTGTTCGAGGAACTGCAAAGAGGCCAGTGTCACTGGAATGAAGAGTATAGGGTGGATTATAAGGTGTAAGAAGACATGAAAGGTAGAGGCAGTCAGGAATACACCCTCTCCTCAACTCAGGCTTTCAAAATTTTTATCTTCCTTCAAAGCCCAGCTCAGGTGTTGCTTTTTCTGTGAGGCCTTCCCTAATTCCCTATCCCTTTCTTGCAGTCCCCTTGTTAGTGCTTTTTCCTTTAATAAATTACCCTCTATTTAATTTTATGTTTATGTGCCATATCATCCAGCAGAATGCAAGCCCCTTGAGGGCAGGAACTCTTTTGTTTTTCCTTTGTATCCCCTGGTACATAGCATAGTGCCTGGCCCAAAGCAGATAACCAACAAATGTTTGTTGATGCAAATTAATTTGAATTAGCCCATCATCATTCACAATTCGGTGCCATCTTAGGAAAGCTTCAAGGAATGGTTGAATGAGGACTTAACTGGAGATTAGAAGAATTGGCTTCTAGTCCCAGTTTTACCACTAACTATGAAGTCTGAATAAATCATTTTGCTTCTCTGGGCCTTAATATCCTCAACTATAAAATGAGGAAGTTGGACTAGTTGACCTCCATCTCATCTAGGTCTAAAATTCTATGAGTCTATTATTTTATACCTTTCCATTTTTATCTTACAACATTCTCTTTCATCAATATTCCATGTTTCCTCTAATCAGGACCGCTTAGGGTTCTCCAAGCACATCTTGATTTTCCCCCTTTTGGTAGAGCTATCACAGACACCTAGAATATACTCCTCTATACACTTTCTATCTGGCAACATCCTGCCTTTTCTTTAAGGGCCTCCACAATCTGGCACCTACCTACCTTTGCATCTTCCTAACCACTTAACAGGCTGCTAGATGGCTCAGTGGACAGAGCCCTGGACCTGGAGGCAAAAAGACACTAAGTTCAAATCCAGCCTTAGACACTTACTAACTGTCACCCCGGGCAAATCATTTAACCTCTGTTCCCTTTAATCTGCTGGAAAAGGAAATAGCAAGCCACTCCAGTATCTTTGCCAAGAAAACCCCGTGGACCGTATGGTCCACAGAGACACAAGGAGTTGGACATGATTGAACAACAACAGTAAGCACTTAATATAGTGCTATGCACAAAGTGCCTAACATTTATGAATGGTTCATTACTGTTCAGAGAGAGGGAAAAGGGGACAAAGGGTAAGAGGAAAAAAAGAAAGGAGAGAAAGATCTGTGCAAATAAGCAGCTCTCTGCAAACCAGTGCTTAGCATGGTGCCTGGTACATAGCTAGCACTTCAAAAATGTTTAGTTACTGACTGGCTAGCCAAAAAAGGAAACTTCATACTATTCTCTCTTTTAGGCAAAAACAATCCAAAGGACTTCTTAATGTTTTCATTGTAAAATCAACAGATCTCCAACGGAGAGGGACCCTCTGAGTCCCTCTGAATTAGGACTTTAGGAGTTAGAACTAGAAGGAATATTAGAGTTAATTTAGTCCAATTATGTCATTTTACAAATTAGGAAAGTGATATTCATAGAGGTAAAATTGACATTTCCAAGGCCACACAGGCAGTAAATGACTCCGCAGTTTTGATAGTATTTATGCTTAAGCTTTTCAGAAGCAGACAGGATTGGAAGAAAACAAGGCCAGATGATACTGTCTTCAAAATGGAGGCCCTAAAAGGAACTCATCAATGGCATAACGGGGTTGGCATGATAGAAGGATATTGCAGGATGAGAAGGTCCAAAGACCTGAGAGAAGTTCCAGAGTGAAGGAGTAGTTGATTCACGATAGCAAAGTCCTTAGGGTCAGAAACATAACTTAGAGAGAAATAGAACAGGACCTGTCTGGGACTATCATGAAAATGGTGGCTTGGGAAGGACCTCACCAATGGGAGAAGGGGGCTGGCATGGTGGAGGAATATTACAAGGTATTCAAAGGGTACTGAGAGAGTTCAATAATAAAAAAAAAAAGAAAAGAAAAAGAAGTCCTGGGTTGTATTAGTTCTGGTATGAGAGTTTTTAAGAGGGGAAAGAGAAAGGAGAGTAAAAAGAATATACTATTGTAGAAAGAAAGAAGAGGGATGAGGTCAGATTTACTATTTCTCATTATTAGGGTGCATGAGAAAAAACCATACAAACACAGAAGAAAGGGTGGGAGGAAATGACATCAGATGAACCTCACTATTGTTTGAAATGAACAAAGGGTTGAAAACACATATGTAAACACTGTGGCTTATTAATAAATCAAACTCAACAAGGAAACAGATGAGGGTGTGGGATGAGGGTTAAGAGGAAGGATAATATTGAGGAGGAATGAGGGGTAAGCAAAACAAACTTCCCGATCCTGAAAGAGAAATTAAAACAGGAGAGGGAAGAAAACAATTAGAATCTAAGAGGGTACCTCAGATTTCCTCTTAGATAATTGGGAAATTGTTAAACAAATTGTGGTATATGAATATAATGGAATATTTTGTTCTATAACAAGTGAATAGATGATTTCAAAGAAGCCTGGGTAGTTTGAACTGAGAGAGTGGTGAGCACAATGAGGAGAGCAATTAATACAAGGACAGTGACATTGTAAAGAAAAACAACTTTGAAAGAACTAAAAACTCTGATGGATTCAATGGCCAATCAAGTCTCCAAAGCATCTATAATGAAGCAAATCACCCACCCCCGACAGAAAAAAGCAATGGACACAACATGCAGAAAGACATATACACTTCTAAACATGGTCACTGTACAGATTTGTTTTGCTTGATTATACTTATTAGTGACAAGATCTTTTGTCTTTCTTTCTCTTGGTTTTTAACTGGGACAGGAAATGGGAAAGAGGGAAGTTAGCAATAGTGATGCCAATAAAAAAGATGGCTTATGTAACATTTTTTTAAATGCACAGAAGAGAAAAAAAGTTAAGGAAGCATAGAGCAAGATAATTTTGAAAGTATTGTATAGAATTTTATAATATACACTTTTTAAAAAAAGTAAGTGGTAAGAAATAAAGATTTATGGGTTAATATAGAATCTTCTTTTTGTGTTCTACTAGGTATATGGAAATGCTATTTAAATTCAGAATTTAAAAATAAATAATAAAAAGAAGAGCTTGGTACTATAGGAACTAAGTGAAGAGAATAAGCTGGTCTTTACACAGTCTTATTTTTCAGTAGTCAGATAAAAATTTACCGTGCCTAGAATTTGTGCTGCCAAAAAAGACGATAGGATCTGGTCTAGGGGAAAGAACACCTTGTTTCAAAATTCATCTCTGATACTATTTATGTGACCTTGGACAGGACATTCAACCTCTCTGGGCCTCAGTTTCCTCATCTGCAAAATGGAGAGATGATTTCTAAGATCTGTTCCAGCTCTGAATCTTATGAATATTGTGCATTTCTTCTTTCTCTGTTTTCCTTTATTTTTCTCTCCATTCCTTTCTCTCCTTCCCTCTCCTACCCTCTCCCTCTCAGTCACTTCCTCCTTCTTCCTTTTCCTCTCTCTGTCTCCCTCTCAGTCTCTCCTTCCTTCCCCCTGCCTTCTTTCCATTTAACTGTGTGAGCTGTCTCTGCTGCCAGCCAGCACTTGGGCAACCATTTCCCAGTACAATTAATGACTTTGTTTACAAGGTTCTCGTTAGCATTTTATCTCTACTCATTGCAGCATTTGGAGTTTTAAAAGCAAATGACTATTTGAACATATGAGCTCTTTGGCTGTCTTCTTCTTGGCATATGGTATAGATGTCTTTAAAACTTTTTTGTATTCTTGTTCCAGGGCATCTCACTGAAAAGCTTTATCAAAATGCAACAACAAATCAGCCACTAAGAGACTACACCAGTCCCTAAAGGTTATTAGGAAAATGATCACAGCAGGAAAGACAATAACCAAAAAAAAAAAAAAAAAGGCTTTAGGAAGAAGCCAGCCTGTTAGCTCTTTCCAGTAGGTTTTATAGTCTTACCCTGAGAAGTAACTAATTGAATCCTATTGTTCTTAATGAAATAAGAATTGCTAGAATTTTTTTTGTTTATTTTTGCTTTTTGTTCAGTAATGTACCATGCCATTTCATTAAAAGATGCATTCAGAAGAATTCAGTAAAGGGTTGATTTTCACTTTAAGGAAGAAGAGTTTGTGGTCTCATTTATAGGCAGGGTTTTCTTTTGGAGGGAAGGTAACTGAGAACCAGCAGTGCAACACAAAGCAACAATTCACCAAAGTTCATTGTCAAAGACAAGATCTCTATGTACATTTTGATGAGACATTTTCCTACTGGCCCTGAAATACTGGTTCTCTCATAAGTGGCCATTTTATTTATTTAAAGCAGCAGCAAAAGGACATTTTGCGTGAAACACAAAGAAAAGCAGCTTGAGGAGAAAAACAGTTCTGAGGATCAGAGAGAGAAAACAGCCTCTCAAATAAAAGTACTGAGAGGACCTGAGAGCACAGAAAGCAAAAATATTGACTGATATTAGAGACAGTGGTGTATTGTTTCCTAACAGTTAATTTTAATATGATTGTTTTCAGGATTTTAAAGATTATTGCTGGGAAACTTTGAATCAAATATTTGGAACTATGGGATTATAGTATATGGATTGTGTTTCCCATATGACAGAAATATGAATTTGTAGTTTCTCAACCTATGTTAGAAATAGGTCACTACATATGAAGAATCCCTAATTTGAGGCATTAGGAGCCAGAATAAGAAGGGAGATCAGGAGACTTCTTTGACATGCATTTGTTCGTATAAGACTTTTCATGCTTATTTGTATTCATCATGTGAAATAAGAAGAGCCAGGAAAGCAATATACACAGTGATTATAACAATTTAAATGAAAGAATAACAACCACAACATAATCAAAACTGAATACTGGAAAATTATACAGACCAAGCTTGGCCTTGAAAGAGGATATAAAAGAAGAGACCTAACTCCAATCCTTTGTGCTTTGCTTAATTTGTTTTGCCATTTTTTTCTCTTCCTCCTCTTTAAAAAATCCTTTACTATAAAGGACAGCTTTCTGGAATGGGAGAGAAAATGTAGCTGATAACTAAAAAACAGAAAAAGAAACAAAATCAAAAAGTCTATTTGTTAAAATTTAAACAAACAAAAAGATCAGAAGCCATGTTGAGAAGACACAGAAAAGCTGAAAAAACTTCTTAGAGACACCAGAAGGCTTCTACAAAACTGGTAGAAGCTAACTAGAAGCTCTGCTGCTGATTCAGGGAGCTGATCTGATAGGAGGAAGGCTCTGTGCTGGGTGAAAGCTGAGTGGAAAAAGGGCTGTCCTGCTCAGAAGAGTCAAAGTCATGGCCTGCTGGCTACAAGAGGCTTAGTGAGGAGGTAAACAGATTAAAATGCTGGTTACAAATAAATAGGTAAATAGATAGATAGATAGATAGATAGATAGATAGATAGATAGATAGATAGATAGATAGGTAGGTAGATAGATAGATGATAGATAGATAGATAGATAGATAAATAGATAGATAGATAGATAGATAGATAGATAGATAGATAGATAGATA